>NW_024343135.1:0-372 GCF_902729225.1 Pteropus medius | reverse complement strand
CTTCCCACCAGTGAGACCACGTTCGCCAAGCTTCTGAAGAAGCAAGGCTACTCGACGGCTCTCATAGGTGTGGGCAGCTGAGGAGGGGGCGAGGGCCTGGGCGGGTTAGCCAGGGAGCGTGGGGGCCGACGGCAGCCTTCTTAGGGTTGGCATTGCTACCTCAAATAGGGCAGAAGTTATTTCGGTTGTTAATTAAAATGCGATGCCCCTCTCTGAGCTTTTTGAATGTGTAGATATGTGTGATTACGTTTGTATATGTGTGGATGGATGGATGAACAGATGGATAGGTACGTAGAGGATAGATGGATAGGTAGGTAGAAAATGGATAGATGGATATATAGATAGGTGGTAGGTAGATAAATACATGATAGG
>NW_024343134.1:0-397 GCF_902729225.1 Pteropus medius | reverse complement strand
TAAAATTATCCATATTTTTAGCCTGCTTGATAAAAATTTATTGAGGAAAAAGGTTTCTTTGGATGCAAACTCTTTGGGTAAACGATCGTAGAAAACAATGACATTGACACACGCTCCGATTACTTGGTGATTATAAAGAGGATATCATCAGTTGATTACCACGGAGAAATCGTGAGACTCTTTCATCTTTAACTCCAATGTCATAATCAAGGAATGGAAGACAAATTAAAATTGGAATAAACATTTCACAAACATCGCTATTGTTTATGGAGAAAAAGCACCCAGTTTGGATGCATTCTTGATGATATTAGATTATGAAGACCATGACACTATGTGTATTTTATAATCGTTGATTAGGAACGAGGTACAAAGGATGACAGTGTTACCGGAGAGCGGG
>NW_024343133.1:0-480 GCF_902729225.1 Pteropus medius | reverse complement strand
ACCATGAAGGACGTTTCTCCTCCGCGGGACGGCCCCCTCCTCGCCTGGCACGATTAGCCTACGAGTCCTCTGAAGAGAGGCGCTGAGGCCATGGCCGGCAAACCGCCCCGAGCTGCGGCCTTGCTCTGCCTCCTCCAGGCTCAGCCCTGCTTCACTCACCCGACCACCAGACCGGAGCCATCCAACTGCTTAGCACACTTCAGCTACCTGATGTTATGGCACGAACGATTCTGAGACCCACGGAGCCAATTGAGAATAATTATGAGCCTTTATTAGCCGGCCGGCGACTGACTCTCTACCACGCAGGGCTAGAGGAGATCAGCCCGGAGCTTTCAGAGGAGGCAGCTGATAAAGCTCAAGACCATATCCTGGAGGTCTCCTGAACAAGCCAGCAGATCACAGAAGTGGAAGTTGGCTGTTAGCATATCTTTGCCCGGAACAACACCCTTAATTAACAAGTAAATGGATTACAGAAGCAGA
>NW_024343132.1:0-703 GCF_902729225.1 Pteropus medius | reverse complement strand
TAGGTCTATCTATGTCATTGCAAATAGTAAGATTTCATTTTTTATGGCTGAGTAATATTCCATTGTATATATGTACCACTTCTTTATTCAGTCGTCTATTGATGGGCACTTAGGTTGCCTCCATATCTTGGCTTCTGTAAATAATGCTTCAATGAACATAGGGATGTGTATATCTTTTCAAATTAGTGTTTTGGCTTTGTTTGGATAATTACCCAGAAGTGCAATTGCTGGATCATAAGTAGATCATAAGTATATGTTTCCATTTATTTTTAATTTTTTGAGGAACCTCCAAACTGTTTTCCGTAGTGGCTGTACCAATTTACAATCTCACCAATAGTGCACATGGGTTCCCTTTTCTCCACATCTTCATCAACTCTTGTTTTTTTATTTATTGATGATAGCCATTCTGACAGGTGTGATGTGATATTTTCTTGTGGTTTTAATTTATATTCCTCTGATGACTACTGACTTTGAGCATCTTTTCATATGCCTACTGGCCATCTGTATGTTCTCTTTGGAGAAATGCCCATATAGGTCTCCTGCCCACTTTTTAATTGGTTTGTTTGTTTTTTAGTGTTGAGTTATATGAGTTCCTTGTAAATTTTGGATATTAACCCTTTATCAGTTGTATCATAGACAAATATTTTCTCCCAGTCAGTAGATTGTCTTCTCCTTTTATGGACTGTTTCCTTTGCTGTGCAAA
>NW_024343131.1:0-357 GCF_902729225.1 Pteropus medius | reverse complement strand
GCCTCTCCCCCAGCCCCTCTCCTAGGCCCCAGGCAGCCTTGGCCTGTTCTCCCTGCCTGCCTCAGGCCGTCTCCAGTCACACTGACCCCTCCCTGTCAGAAATCCCTCCCCGTCCACAGGCCTGTGGCCTCCAAGGGGGAGGAAGGGGCTGCTACCAGCCGGCAGACTGCGCCTCCGCAGGCCTGGGTCCTCACCTCTCCCCCGCCCACTGCGTGGCCCGCCCAGGGCCCTCGGCTGTCGCCTCAGTCCCCCTGGACCAGGCGGCCCCTCCCGGAGTGGATGGCCTCCTCTGCTCCCCACAGCTTTCCACCCCGCGGATCCCCCGCTGCCCCTCTCCATCCACCATGACCCCCAGTG
>NW_024343130.1:0-3239 GCF_902729225.1 Pteropus medius | reverse complement strand
CGTGCCTCTTGAGCTTGGCGATCACCTCTTTGAGCCTTTCATTTCTTCATTTCATGGAATGTACACGTGTGAATCTCACACATGACCATCCCAGGCAGAAAGGTGAGGGAGAGGGAGGTGGCTGCTTCCGACCTGAAGTCTGATTTCCAATGTGGAAAGCAGGAAGGAGCAGAGGCCTTAGGAAGGAGCCCCGGGGCCTCTGGGATGAAAAGAGATCCTGCTGAATTGTGGCTCTGGAACGCCCGGTGTCCACACTCCGGGGAGGTGGAGGTGCTGGGAACGGCCTGTCTTATCTCAAACGTCTAAGGAAAATACAGCCTTTTGTTATAAAAATCACTATATATATATGTATGTGTATATATATATATATATATATATATATATATACACACACATATATATATATGAATATAAATATAGAAAGAGTTAGAGAAATAGATAGATAACTAAATAGATAGATAGGTAGATGGAGAGAGAGAGTGAGAGGGAGAGAGAAAGAGAGAGAGATAGAGATATAGAGATATCTATAGATTCAGATACAGATATAGATATAGATATATCTAGGGGAGCTCTGGCAAAAAGCACTCTACTGACGTCCATTTTGAACCGGAACTGCAGACTTCCGAGATACGGCTCACTTGCGGCAAATTCAAGGCCTTCCCAGCGCCTCGGGGCTCTGAGGGCGATGCTCGGTCGTCTGCGGGTACGGGGGTACGGAAGTTGCGGAAGCACTCACTGACACTTTGAGCACCTAGAGGTACAAACGACATCTCATTCCTCTCTGCATCCTCGTGCAGAGCTCCAGGCCACCCACAGACAGCGTACCCAGTGATGCTTTGGCCCCTCCGTCCAAGGAGGCCGTCACCCGCTGGAAAGTGGTCAGTTGGGGGACACTGCAGACAGCTGTGGGTCTGATTTCGGCCTCCGTGCCTCTTGAGCTTCGCGATCACCTCTTTGAGCCTTTCATTTCTTCATTTTGAATGCGTACACGGGGACCATTACGACCATCCCAGGCGGAAAGGTGAGGGAGAGGGAGGTGTCTGATTCTGTCCTGAAGTCTGATTTCCAATGCGGAAAGCAGGAAGGAGCAGAGGCCTTAGGAAGGAGCCCCGGGGCCTCTGGGATGAAAAGAGATCCTGCTGAATTGTGGCTCTGGAACGCCCGGTGTCCACACTCCGGGGAGGTGGAGGTGCTGGGAGTGGCCTGCCTTCTCTGGTAGACCAGGGGTCCAGCCAGGTTTCCTTCGAAAATCCACCATATACATATATATGCATATAGATGAACATATATATGCATATATATGTATATGGCAGATCTGGCAAAAAGCTCTCTAGTGACGTCCATTTTGAGCCGGAACTGCAGACTTCCGAGATACGGCTCACTTGCGGCAAATTCACGGCCCTCCCGGCGCCTCGGGGCTCTGAGGGCGGAGCATACCGGCTGCTCAAGGGCACTGGCACGGAAGTTATGGGAAGACCACTGCATTTTGAGCCCTGAGGCCAAAAAAAAACGACGTCTCATTCCTCTCTGTATCCTCGTGAAGAGCTCCAGGCCACCCACAGACAGCGTACCCAGGGATGCTTTGGCCCCTCCGTCCCTGGAGGCCGTCACCCGCTGGAAAGTGGTCAGTTGGGGGACACTGCAGACAGCTGTGGGTCTGATTGCGGCCTCCGTGCCTCTTGAGCTTCGCGATCACCTCTTTGAGCCTTTCATTTCTTCATTTTGAATGCGTACACGGGGACCATTACGACCATCCCAGGCAGAAAGGTGAGGGAGAGGGAGGTGTCTGCTTCCGTCCTGAAGTCTGATTTCCAATGTGGAAAGCAGGAAGGAGCAGAGGCCTTAGGAAGGAGCCCCGGAGCCTCTGGGATGAAAAGAGATCCTGCTGAATTGTGGCTCTGGAACGCCCGGTGTCCACACTCCGGGGAGGTGGAGGTGCTGGGAACGGCCTGTCTTATCTCAAACGTCTAAGGAAAATACAGCCTTATGTTATAAAAATCACTATATATATATATATATATATATATATGTGTATATATATACACATATATATATATATGAATATAAATATAGAAAGAGTTAGAGAAATAGATAGATACCTAAATAGATAGATAGGTAGATGGAGAGAGAGAGTGAGAGGGAGAGAGAAAGAGAGAGAGATAGAGATATAGAGATATCTATAGATTCAGATAGAGATATAGATATAGATACATCTAGGGGAGCTCTGGCAAAAAGCACTCTACTGACGTCCATTTTGAGCCGGAACTGCAGAGTTCCGAGATACGGCTCACTTGCGGCAAATTCACGGCCCTCCCGGCGCCTCGGGGCTCTGAGGGCGATGCTCGGTCGTCTGCGGGTACGGGGGCACGGAAGTTGCGGAAGCACTCACTGACACTTTGAGCCCCTAGAGGTACAAACGACATCTCATTCCTCTCTGTATCCTCGTGCAGAGCTCCAGGCCACCCACAGACAGCGTACCCAGGGATGCTTTGGCCCCTCCGTCCCTGGAGGCCGTCACCCGCTGGAAAGTGGTCAGTTGGGGACACTGCAGACAGCTGTGGGTCTGATTTCGGCCTCCGTGCCTCTTGAGCTTCGCGATCACCTCTTTGAGCCTTTCATTTCTTCATTTTGAATGCGTACACGGGGACCATTGCGACCATCCCAGGCAGAAAGGTGAGGGAGAGGGAGGTGTCTGCTTCCGCCCTGAAGTCTGATTTCCAATGCGGAAAGCAGGAAGGAGCAGAGGCCTTAGGAAGGAGCCCCGGGGCCTCTGGGATGAAAGAGATCCTGCTGAATTGTGGCTCTGGAACGCCCGGTGTCCACACTCCGGGGAGGTGGAGGTGCTGGGAGCGGCCTGCCTTCTCTGCTAGACCAGGGGTCCAGCCAGATTTCCTTCGAAAATCCACCATATACATATATATGCATATAGTTGAACATATATATGCATATATATGTATATGGTAGATCTGGCAAAAAGCTCTCTAGTGACGTCCATTTTGAGCCGGAACTGCAGACTTCCGAGATACGGCTCACTGGCGGCAAATTCACGGCCCTCCCGGCGCCTCGGGGCTCTGAGGGCGATGCTCGGTCGTCTGCGGGTACGGGGGTACGGAAGTTGCGGAAGCACTCACTGACACTTTGAGCCCCCAAGAGGTACAAACGACGTCTCATTCCTCTCTGTATCCTCGTGCAGAGCTCCAGGCCACCCACAGACAGCGTACCCAGGGATGCTTTGGCCC
>NW_024343129.1:0-666 GCF_902729225.1 Pteropus medius | reverse complement strand
AGATGGTGATTTGCAGATTAGGACACAAAGCCATAACCATATGCTGTTTACAAAATATGTCTATAATGAAGTAAGCAAAAAGGTTAAAAATGAAAAAAAAAAGTAAAAATTACATCAGGGAAATACAAATAAAAAGTAAGCAAGATAGCAAATTTACATCAATAAAGTAGAATTCAAAGTGTTTCTTTACACTGATAAAATTCACAATTTTATTTCTGTGCATTAAAATATTCAAAATAAAAAAATGTTTTTATAAAGTATAAGTTTAAAAATTTCTAAATCAATTTTATAAAGTATAAGTTTAAAAATTTCTAAAAATTTTTAAAGAAAGTAAACAAAACATAATCATTATAGAGATTTAATTCATTCTCAGTATTAACCTATCGAGGAGGGCAAGAAATAACACTATAGAAGATCTGAATAATATAATTAATAAAATTGATTTGTTAATTATTAATCAAGAAGTATCCCCTAGAAACATAGAGTATGCCAATATAATCAGCATCCAAGGGACATAGGAAAAATGAACTATTTATTAGAAAACAAAAACAACAAAACTCAATATACTTGTAAAAGCAGAAAATGTCCTGGTCACTTTCTCTAATCGTAATATGATTAAAGCTGTAGATGAAAAATAAAAGTTTAAATTTAAAAAATTTAACTGCT
>NW_024343128.1:0-20164 GCF_902729225.1 Pteropus medius | reverse complement strand
GTGGGGTATTGAACTTCATAGGACCCAGGAGAGGAATGGTTTGATGTGGAAAACTTGGTCATGTTGTTGTTTACTTGAGGTATAAGATAGGGAGGGTGACTAGTACTTAAGACTTATTTATCTATCTTTTGTTTCATAATATACAGAAACTAAAGATGTTTGTGTCTATATCTAATGGGGAATTGCTTCTACCATAATTCTAGTTTGCCTGTCTCCCAGGCTAAGTGCTCCTTCAGTAGATATAAATAGTGGAGATGTCTTCCAGAGAATAAAGAGATTTGGAGATTTGGCGGGCTCATTTTTGGATCTCACCTTTTTCCATGCCCCTCCTCCCCTGTTGATAAAAGATCGTTGGGCTTGAAGGTATATTTTGTTGAATTTGGGAAAACTAGAAAGTTGCCTTTTTTTTTTTGTCTCCAGAATTAATGGCCGGGATACTACTAACTCCTGGAAACTGCTTTGGCTGAGAGGTGTTGGACATGTGGCCCAAGAGGTAAGCAGTATGTATATTTGTTTACTCTGTCAGCCTTTTCGGTCGATATCTGCAGGGTTTGGGATAAATTAGAAGAGGTAGCCGAGTTTTTTCTCTCTAATATGTGTAGATGGGTACGGAAACTATTCAGAACCCAAACTACTTGCACTTAGTGTCTCCCAGTTTTCTTTACTGAAACTTTCCTCGCAGAGCTGGTTATGTTTTCCTGTGTGTTTGTATTGTCTGCTTCGATAAGGAAATACTATGGGGATAGGAAGTCTGGTCTTTCTTGGCTAAGCTGTAAAAAGCCTTATTGCTTTATGTCATTGCTGATGTTATTGGGTTGATGATCAATTGTTTGTATTGAAAAACCTTTTATTTTTGAAAATATTTTTGGAAACTCACGATAGCAATTTTTTCATTAATACTGTTAGAAATAAGAATAAATGGATAGAAGCAAAATGAATTATTCTTAAGCTTTTGAATTACTTCTTCACCTTTTTGGGTATTATAATCGATGGTAATATCAACATCAGGGTAAAAAGGTGGAAGGGAAAAAACACGTTTCCCAACAAGGCGTAACTTTTAAGAAATATCGTTAATAGAACATTTGGAGAATCAGTTTTGATCTCTTAGTCTGGGCAAGGCAAGTCAAGAATGGAGTAGATTGTAGGGTACATCTTAAATTTTGTTTTCCCGTTTTCCTCTTATGGTAACTGTAAACATTAACAGTATGGACAAACACTTTGTATTATTCTCTGCATGAATCTTCCTTTGTTCTGTAGGTTTCTCCTTGTATGGCCATAGGGATGATCGGGCAGTTTCCGAAATGGTAGCAGTACCTTGCAGGGTCTGAAAACAGTCTGGTTTAATAATCAGTAATCTATGTAGTTCTTCTGCCTTATCCCTGTTTCAGAATGTTGGAACAGATTTCAAAAGATGTAAAAACATCAGAAATCTGACAAAAACGGAAGACGATTTTTCAAAGCCCGATCATAATTACAAGGAAAGTCTCAGCATTTTCTAGGGTCTTCCTGCTGAGTCTATTAGAAATGAAAATACAAGCTACTACCGCCTGAGGCATTTTGAGCCAAAGTAAGGGAAAAATTTGAAAGTGCCAGTTTTTAAAACACAAGGTCTCATTTGTATGTCCCTAATCCTCTTTTTGTGTCCTTAAAAATTGAGAAGAGGTACTAAAATACCTTAGCGTTATCACCTTATCTGTAGACAGGAAGAGGCTACAATCTAACATCTTCCACAGATATGCTAATTGGTGGAGTAGTTCTGTCTGAACAGAGATTTGGAGAATCCTCGCTCTTTTTTAGATCCTGCCCCTTTCGATGCCCTTTCTCCCTCTGTTGATAAAAGATTTCTGCTTGAAAGTTCAGTTAAGTGGATTTGAGAAAGAAAGCTGCCATCTCGTAATGGCACCAGGAGAATTCATGTTTGCGATACTGTTAGCTCCTGTACACAGCTGTAGCAGAAATGATGGAGGAGTGTTGGCAGAAGTAAGCAGTACCCTTCCTTGTTCATCCTGTTTTCCTTTGCAGTCTATTTCTGCAGGGTTTTCGAGAATGTGAAGTGCTGTCAGGGATTTTCCTCTAATACATTTAGATGGGTGTGAACCATTAGTAAAAGTGAGAACTTGGACTTAGTGACTCACACTATTTATTGAAAGTTTCCTGCCTGTTTGAAAAGGGCCACTTTTAAAAATACAGGTCTCCACTGTGTATTCCTGTTCTCCTTTCTCCCGCCTCCTTAAAAGTTGCGAAAAATAAAAGATCTCAGCAATAGACAGAAAGGCTCCAAGTAGGAGCCCAGTAACCAGCTTTGACCTCCCTCCTACTCTGTACCATTGCTTTCCGTGTTACCTCACTACAACTTACCTGTTGAGCTCTTCTCATCTTCATGCTTATGTAAATTCCACGTGAGTGTATAATAAAAATCCTAGTCCCAGTCTGCATTGTTAGGTCTAAGTTAGAAGTGGTGTGAGTTCATCATCTCCTGTAAAATTCGGTTGGCAGTAAAAAAACATTTGTGAAGCTAGCTCTTTGTGCGGATTTGACTGGCCGTTTGGTCTCAGGAGGAGTTCAGGTGCAGCGGGGTAGAGGGTGGGGTCAGGCATGAGGTGAGGTTTTAGGATCAACGGGACAAGAGTTCTGGGAGTGCTGGTCCTGGGACAATTTGCCAGTCTGTGAATTCAGGCTCGAGGGATGTGGTCGGTTCCTGGGCTAAATCCAACGCGATCCCTCCATGCTTTTCATCGCTTACCTTTGAGTCACATTCACGTGACCGAGCGTGGACACATGTGACCTGGCATGACTCTTCCCGTTCTTGCGACCCAGCATGAACCACGTATTCTTTCTGCAGGCAGAGTTTGCTCTGCATTTTTATTAAGCACAGTAGAGAAGTTTCAGGAGGCTTTTTTGGTGGTTCCATTGTGGTGAGGTGGTCGTTGTCCCTTTGGCTCCCCCAGGTGGTGTGTGGTGGAACTGCCATGGGAGGGAAAGGTTTATGAGAAGCTACCTGTGTACAAGGAATGGTGTATGGTGTGGATAGAAGGTTGATCAGAGGAACTAGGAGAGGATTATTTTGATGTGGGAAACTTCGGGTTTTGTTATTTGTGATGTAAGATAGTAAGCGTGCCTAGAAGCACTAAAATTGGTTTATCTATTTTTTGCTTTATATTATATAGCAACTGAAGATATTTGGGTCCATCGGTGTACAGGTAATGGGGAACCGCTTCTATCTTAATTCTAGCCCGCATTTACCCAAGTCTAACGACAACTTTCATAGAGATTCCGATTGATGGAGACAGTATTTGTGAATATAGAAATTTGGAGTGTTTGGATCCTGCCTGTTTTCATCCCTCCTCCCTCCCTTGGTTTTAAAAGATGCTTGGGCTCAAGGGAGCATTTGCATTGGATTTGAGAACTAGAAAGCTGCCATCTGCTTAGGCACCAGGAGAATTAATGGCTGGAATATTGCTATCTCCTGGAAAACTACTGTAGCTGAGAGAGACCACAGGTGTGTTGGCAGAGGTAAGCAGTGTATCTATCCCATCATCCTTTTTAGTATATTTCTGCATGGTTTGGGTGAATTTAGAAGAGTTGCCAGTCTTTTTTACTAAGATGTTAAGACGGTTGTAAAGAAAATATTTGCGAAGCCAGCTACTTGGAATTAGCAACTCTCGGCTTCCTTTGTTGAAACTTTCTTTTCATGGGTGGTCATTGTTTTCTATGACTGTGGCTTTTGTGTCATTTTCATAAAAAAGGAGATGCCTTAGGAGATGAGAAATGTAAACACAGGCCACAACTGCCTGAGCAGACCGAGCTAAACAAACAAAAAACATGGAAAGGGCCACATTAAAAAATACAGACTACAGTTTTCTAGCCTGGCTCCTTAAAAATGGTGAAGGAAAGATAAAAAAGCTTTGGCTATAATCATATTAGTAGTAGACATCGAAACTGCTAACATGAGCCTGGTAACCGATCTCGGTCCTCCTTCCATTCCCCGTATCAGTGTTTTTAGGGTTGACTAACACGACTTAAAAGTTTCCATTCCTTGTCTGCAGTGTTTGCTAGAAGGTATAAGTGTGAATCTATCGTACCTTAGATGGGCAGTTAAAATTATTTGCTTCCTTTTTGGAGCTCTAGGGTTGTCTCGATTGAGCTTTTCCTTCCAGAAATGATCCTTTCCTCCCCTACATCTGTTTTTTTGTGTGTTCTTTGCCATAAGGAGGTACTGTAGGGATAGAACAGAATCATAGTTCCCTATGAAACTGCTATTCAAGGTGGCCTCCGGGATTCAGGAGTGAAACGATCCTATATACATTGCTGTCTGTGGAGACGATGTGGGTTGTTCTCTTTATACCAGATGTGATTTCTTTCTGTCTTGTCCATGTTATAGGATTTTGGTTTGGTGTCAACCATCTGCAAGGTGCACTGATCCTGGTGCACCCGGTGGCTGGCCTTGGCAGCTCTCAGGGGAAGGTGCCATGAGGGGCCTCAGCCCAAGAGACCATTCTCAACTCCACCTTTCATTACCTTTCAATGCTGTATAAGTGCTATTATGGTAAAGCTCACTCAGAGCCATGAAAGAGCTGGTTTGTGGTCAGAGGGGATCTGAGACACCATGTGCACTCCGCCATCCTGACAGCCTGTGTCAGGAAGGTCTGTAATCTTTGTTTCTGGGAGCAATCCTTTGAATCCTTGAGGGCTGCCTTCTTTGCACTGTTTTGTGGAGTTGTTTCCTTTCCTCCGTTGAGCAGGGAGGAGGCTCACCTGTTTGAGTCACTATCAGAATCTAAAATCCTACCTTCGACGGCCAGTGGATCCTTTGACTTGGATTAACTTCTAAACAGGTAAGACATTTTCTTTCTTTGGATGTTATTGTTGGTTTTTAATATTTGATTGTCTTAAGACTTGATTTGATTAAATGGACTTGTTATCATGAAATGTATTTACTGGATTCACAGAAATAAAGTTATGTTTTCTTTTATAATTGTGTCAAGAAAGTAGGGCACGTATTAATGCACTTTGAAATCTCAGTTCTAACAAATCTAGGTACAAATAAATGGTTTATAGGTAAAACATTAAGTTATTGCATTGACATTGTGTGTATATCTATGTGGCTATTTCTATATATAGGTATTTATACAGATATACATATGTAGATAATTTTTCCTGTGTTTTTAATAATTCGAAACTTGAAATTTTTGCTTGGTTAATAAAGTGATACATACTCACTGAAAATCTCAACATTTCCAAGATAAAGTAATGAAGCACAAAGTATGGGACATAGATTTATTCAATTTATCTTAACGGAAGCAAGTATATTTGGTTCTATTTGTAAATGTGTCTTTTGCCACCACAAAAAGGTATGTGCCAAGAGGTAATACGTTTAAGAAATTAAATCTGTTTCTAAGTACCATTCTAAAGAATTCTGCTCTAACAATTCAGAATCACTTTATTCATTTGTACTACAAATTAAGATGGACCTCTGAATCGTTTATACATACTTGCTTCTTTGAACAATGATGCTGAAGAAATTCACTTTTAAAGCATTAAATGCCTGTTTTCTATTTTGGGAGATATATATCAAGGAGTGAATTCATTGAACCAGACGAGAACATTTTGAGTGGTTGGAGTTGAAAACTTGTGCACATAGGCTACCGTGTTTTACATTTTGACGCGGTTTAAGGGCTTTAATTTTTTCTCCATAAATGACATTCGTCACGATGGGCTTTCTGGATTTTAGCAATTGTGGGTTGTGTGAAGGGGGAATATGGTGTTGTAGTTTTCATTTGCATTTCCATCATGACTCATGATACCTAACATCCTTTCTTGGGCCTATTGAAAATTTTCTCTTTTCTAGAGAAGGGTCTATTCTGGTACATTTTAGAAGTTTAGTTTGTCTTTTTGTCTAAGAGTTGTAAGAGTTCTTTGTTGAATGACACTTCCATTAGATCTATAACGTGAAATTCTTCCCTTTCTGTAGGTTGTCTTGTCACTTCCTGGATAGATTCTTTTAATGCCAAAAAGGATGAATCTCGAGGCAATCTCATTTATCTTTTTCATCGATTATTGTTTGATGCCAGATCGAAGAACTCTTTGCTAAATACAAGGGCTTGAAGATTCATCCACGTGCTGTCTTCTAGAGGTTTGAATTTTAAGGCTCGAATAAATTTCAAGTTCACCTTTATATGGTATGAGGTCAGGGTCGAATCTCATTCCCCTACAGATGGTAGTCATTTTGCTAGCACCCTCTGTTCAAAGGACTCTCCTGTACCCAAGTCCATGTTTTCCACCCATGTCAAACATCCAATGACCTTAGAGAGATGGGTTTATTTCTAGGCTCTTAATTCTTTTCCATCCTTCTATATGTGTAGGTAGGCCTGCATTACAGATTTTGGTTTCTCTTGGCAACAGACCGCATATAGGGGCATGGTTCCCTAAGGGTATAGGAGTAGAAAAATGCCTATCTCTAGAGATGTCGGAGCTGACCTGAAGAAAAAAGCACAGTGCGGTCCTCACCTGTGACGATGATGCTGTGAACAAAGTATGCTGCCGTCAGTCATTTAAAGGCACAGCACATACTGTTACTTATATTATATATTAGTTGTTTATGGCGATCAAGAACCATGTAAGTGGTCAATGTATTCTTTACAACCATACCATTTTAATTGTCATATTTATTTGTCCGTTTATTCACGTTATTTCATTAATGTGAGATTTGTCACGCCTCTCAGCATGTGATTTTTGTTCTTTGTCGATTTCCTTATGGAAACATCCCTTAATACTGTAGTTGCAAGAATGTCAAAATAACATGCAGTCTAACAAGACAGGATGACTAAGAATCTACCTCATGGAAAAATGTACATATTGGAAAAGTTAGCTGCATGCAAAGGGAGGAGCAGGTGATAGGAGATTTGTAAATTAAGACCCCATAAGTCATTGCCTCAACCCTCACTCACAGTAAATAAGTTCCAGTAACCGATACTGGTATCCCACAGCTATGTAAATACACAAGGCACATCATGACCAGATACATGCACAGGGTAAAGTGGTCTGGGATCTTGCTGTGATAGTTCCATGAACAGAGTAGATGGGGAATCCCAGGAAGGTCGTTGGAAGCATCGTTTATTCCATTTGTAGCTGGAAAATGTTTAACTTTTGACATGAATATCTGCAAAGAGACTATGTCCTTTACTATGTTTTCTTCACAACTGACATTTCAAACAAATCGTAGTTTTGATGGTCAGTTGTCCTAAAAGCAATAGCTGAAGTACTCCTAAAAAGAACTTTCGATTACACATTTTAGTCAGTCAGTATGAAACATGGATCACAGCTTTAAAGTCAAAGAGAGAGGAAGGGCATCTGATTTTGAATGTTCTCAGGTTCTAGATTCTATAGTTTCTAGCAATCTCCGTAAAGCATGAAAGGGATACTACTGCTTTTGCAAATTTAACAAAGCAGCCACTAATTTGAGCTTTTAGACGAGAGAATACTCAGAGAAAAGCATCACACTTCTGTCCCTTTTGCAAACCTAGATCCAGTTGATAAATTATTCAAGGTCCTCATTGAGCAGTGGTAGTTTTAAGCATGTAACTGTTGATAGAACCAATTAAATTCCTGAGACCTCAGTCATCTGGCATCAGAAGACTGGGGTCTAGTGTCTGGGTGTAATTTTGGGGTCTGACTCAGGTCCTGGTTATCGTTTGGGGGTCTATCTCCAGATCCTGAGGGTGCAGTTTATAGTCCAGCTCTTGATCTGGTGTCTGGGTAATGGGGTCCGGTCAAGTTTGGCCGCGGGTCCAGCGTCCACGTCCAGGTTTCGGTTCTCGCTCTGGCTCCAGGGTCTGGTGTCTGGAATCTGGCATCTAGGTCTCTTGTCTCAGTGTCAAGTCTCTGACATCTGGTCTTATGTATCCCAGATCTGGGGTTTGTTTTTGGCCCTGGTGCACAGGTGTTTGTTTTTGGCTCCTGTTTATAGGGGTGTGATTTTTTATTGGTTCCTGTGTTCGTCTTGTATCTAGGGCCCTCGATCTGATGCTGAGTCCAGGTCCCTTGGTCTGGGGTGTACATCGGTGGTGTCCAGGATCCAGGGTCCAGTGTGGCTATGGCATCCCGTGTCTGTCAACCAATGGTCATTGTTTCCAATGCCAACAGGATCTGCAAGTCAGGGTGCAGTGAAGATGGAGAATGTATTCATGGAAAACAGCTAATTTATGATACAGCATGGTTGTGATAACAGATCAGTTTTGGAGCAGTTTAGTATGTAGTGCTGTAGGCTAATTATGAAGCATCGGGGCAAGGAGGGCTTACAGTGAGGATACTCTGGGGCCCGTTCTCTCTTCAGTTGTAAAGCTGTTCTCTGCTGTTCTACAAACTGTTGCATTTAGGAGCTCTGCTCAGTCTAGTCCTTAGAAGGCAGTTCGGTGCTGAAGGCAGGCAGGTCAGTGAAAGCTGATCCTCGAAGGTTGGTTTGCATGAGAGATCCCTGTGTAAAGATAGATGCTAATGTTAAGTGTGTGTGTGTGTGTGTGTGTGTGTGTGTGTAAGCACCTTCAGCCACCAGGAACTCTTAGGTATTTCTTTTTGTGACCATATGTCCCTCATTCTGGCATGTGAGGGGCAATAGGGCTCCCGGTGTCATGGTCGAGGAGAGGTAAATTTATTATCTCTGTTCCATCCAGCATGTGAAGAGCAGAGAGAGGTTTTGAGAAAAAGGGTTAGGACAGATCTGAATGTGATCTGTCTATCTCAGCTTTAGCCAGCAGGTGGAGAGCAGAGGGAGAGACTGGGGAAGAAAGTAGTAGAGAATCGGGAAAAAAAAATCTGTCCCAGTACAACCAAGTGTGTGAAGGGAAGACCAGGTCTTCAGGGAAGGTCGAGAGGAGCATCCTGGGGGTGAAATCTCTATCCTCATTTTAGCCGATGTGTGAGGGCCAAAGCAGTGGCCTGGTAAAAGGGGCCAGGATAGATGGAGGCAACTTGTCCACCTGGTTCCAGCCAGTGTGTGAGAAGCAGAGCGGGTGCCCGGTGTGAATGCAAGAAATGTCTGAAGTTGTAGAGAATATTTATAGGCGTTAAATCGAGCAAAGCGATATCAGCCAGGGAGCAAGATCTCAAAGGCTATGAAGAATCGGTTTTGCTGCCGCTTTTATGCATTTGCAGATTTTGAGGGAACATACGGAAGATCACACGTAGGTGATGAAAAGAAAGGCGGTGATGGATTACAAGAGCTAATGAACGTGTCTGATACAGAGTGAATACTCTCTTCAAGGTATATTACAGTTTTAAAAAGTGTTTAGCTAGCTGCAGAGCAGCAATGGACAGGGCTGGCTGAAAATGTGTCACTAAACTGATAGGTTTGGGCTTCGACTACCCACCAGGACCTGGCCCAGGTAGGATTCTGGTCTGATCCTCCTGTCGAGGTTACTTTTTATAGAACCTTTTCTGTCGGAAACCAGCCGACCAAGTCAAACCAGGTACCTGAATGGGGGAGTGAGGACTGAGAAAAAAGAGAAGATAGACAGGGTGCAGGAGGGAGAACAGATCTCACAACTGTCTCTCCGAGTTTATTTCTTAGGCTCCTTTTTATACATAATCTTTTCCTTTGTGTATCCCAAGATAACATAATTAAAGTAACATCCTGAAGATCAAGGTACAATCGACACTTCCTTTGACACTCCCTTCGACACTCCCTTTTTCTATACTTATTCTTCTTCTTCCTGGAATTCCACAGAACCAGCCTTTTCCCTTTTTTATGCAAGCAGGCCTCCCGAGATAATCCATGCACCCTTTTGAATTTTGGGAGCTTTAGCTCCCTACACTTTTCTTCTCACTTTGGTAGGAGGCAGTAGAGACTTACTTGGAAGTGATTTCTCTATCCCTGCTCTAGGAAGCGCAAAGGGGGTTCCCGGAATACAGCGCAGTAGAGAATTGGAGGCGATTTGTCCAGTCTCGCACAAGCACAGTATGTGAAGGGCTACGGGGGCTGGAAAACGTGGGAACAGAGACCTTGGCAAATTATTTCTGGTGGCATAAACTTGGTATGTGAGGGACCTACGACGTCCTGGAAAAATGATTGAGAAGAGACTTAGAGGGGCATGCTCTATCTTAGCTGCTGCCAGATCGTGATGGGCAGAGGAGGTCCCCGTGTAAGGGATTAGGCGAGTCTCGGAGGCCACTATGTCCTCTCCCCTTCTGCAAGCCTGTGAGTGGCAGAGGGGTCGTCCCGGGGCATGGCTGAGACGAGTCTTAGAGTCGACTTATCCATCTAAGCTGTTCTGTCGTGTAAACAGCAGAGGGCGCTGTGTGAGCACCTAGGGTATGGGTGACACTGCAGCCTGTGGAGTTCTCAGGAACAGTTTGTCCGGTCTGGTTTAAGTGAATACTTCAGACCATTTTTTGACTATTATTAACTCAGGCAAACTTAAAGCAAGCACTTCCTATGGTAGAAGTTTATGAAACCCTGACTCGAGAGCCCCGGGTGGGTGGGCCGCGCTCTCGCGAGAGCCCCAGTCTGGTGGGCCGCGATCTCGCGAGAGCCTCCGCTGGTGGGCCGCGATCTCGTGAGAGCCCCAGGCTGGTGGGCCGCGGTCACGCGAGACCCTCCGCTGGTGGGCCGCGGTCTCGCGAGAGCCCCGGGCTGGTGGGCCGCGATCTCGCGAGAGCTGCCGTGATGACTTGCAGTTTTGAGGAGATTTCAGTCAGTGCAGCATTGGTCCTGGAGGTGCTGAGTTTCTGGGACGAAGTGGGACTGCATCTGTACCTGGTTTACCTCAGAAGCTTCCTGGGACATTGAGCCACAGGAGGAACAGGTAGGGAGAACCTTCTTCATGCGCGAATGGTCCAGAGGGTTTGGCGTAGAAGTCTCGGTCTTCTGAGGCCCCAGTAGAGCAAGGGGTAGTGTGGAAAATTATTTTTTCCTTGGCTTGTCAGCTAGTGCTCTGTGTCTTTTTTCGTGCGGCTGTCCGGTAACCCTAGAGACATTGACGTGGGGTCAGATTTGGGCCCTATAATGCTCCCTTGATCCATGCGTTTGCTGTTATGCTACTAAAACCCTCTTTTGATTACTAGTTCGTGTTTTTGGCATCAGTATTGCGGAATATTGTCATAGAAACATTCCACCGCATGTACTGCATCCCGGTTCGTTGTTCCCCGACACCTGGTAGAAGTTTCTGAAACCCTGGCGCGAGAGCCGCGGCTGGTGGGCCGCGCTCTCGCGAGAGCCTCGGCGTGGTGGGCCGCGCTCTCACGAGAGCTGCCGTGATGACTTGCAGTTCTGAGGAGATTTCAGTCAGTGCAGCATTGGTCGTGGAGGTGCTGAGTTTCTGGGACGAGGTGGGACTGCGTCTGTACCTGGTTTACCTCAGAAGCTTCCTGGGACTTGAGCCACAGGAGGAACAGGTAGGGAGAACCTTCTTCGTGCGCGAATGGTCCAGAGTGTTTGGCGTAGACGTCTCGGTCTTCTGAGGCCCCAGTAGAGCAAGGAGTGGTGTGGAAAATTATTTTTTCCTTGGCTTGTCTGCTAGTGCTCTTTGTCTTTTTTCGTGCGGCTGTCCGGGAACCCTAGCGACATTGATGTGGGGTCAGATTTGGGCTCTATAATGGTCCCTTGATCCATGTCTTAGTTGTGATGCCGATAACACCCTCTTTCGGTTACTAGTTTGTTTTCTTGGCGTCAGTGTTGCAGAATACTGTAATAGAAAAATTTCACCGCATGTAATGCGTCCCGGGTCGTTGTTCCCCGACACCTGGTAGAAGTTTCTGAAACCCTTGTGCAAGAGCCGGGGCATGGTGGGCCGCGCTCTCGCGAGAGCCGCCATGATGACTCGCAGTTCTGAGGAGATTGATCCCCGATACCTGGTATAGTGGCTATTGATAGAGTGGCAGGTGTCTCCAGTTAGTAGGAGCCGCACAGTAAGAGTAGCTTCCTTTCCTTGATTGAACCGCGTCTGCGTACTGCTGTTCTGCAATTGGGGCAGTATCACCTGAGTTGTTAAGGCTCACTACTAATCTTCTGTGTATGTACCGCATTTGTTCTGTGTATCAATGGATTCTGTATCGTTTCCAGATCCTGGCTAGTGCGAATCATGCTGCCATAAATGTGGGTGTAGAGATATGTGCTCATGTCCCCGAATTCCAATATTTTGGCATTTCAACATTCAGTGGAACCACTGTATCCTACATTAATTCTAGGTTTGTTTCTGAGGATTTGCCCTAGCATTTTATATGTACTCTGCATCTTTTTACTTGATTAATTTTAAAGAATTGATCTTAGTTTATTCCTTCACCATTTCACGGGTAACTAAATAGTTTTAACACCCGTTCCTTCGACAGTATCGTTTCTATGTATGTTTATGAAGTTCTTTTTTAGAACATCCATTTTCAATTTCTTAGGGTGGAGTTTGACCCATGGCACTTTTTTGGGAGGAAATGGCAAACTATCGTACACTTAGTATGCTGTACATTGCATCTGTAGAAGCGACATTTTAAGGCTTCCAATGTCTCTGTCATTGTCCAGTTTTTTCCCGCCTGAATTTTAGTTAGCTATCCTGTGTGGGAAGGAGGCACCGTAGTGTTTTTCCCATTTTTCGCGATTGAGATTCAATATCTTCATGTGACGGTTGACCATTTCTTTGTGGTTTCGAGAGTGTTTATAGTAGCGTACGTTTAAAGTTTCGCCATCAGTCTTTAGTCGATGTGCTGTGCAAGTACATCGACATTGGATACTTTTCACAAATGTACATCAGTACATCGACATTGGATACTTTTCACAAACGTATACGTTCTTTTTCTTCCGTTCCATGGCCTGTGGTTTTACTCTCTGGGTAGGTTCTTTAGATGCTCAAAAAGATTATATTCTTGAGGACATGTTTTTATTCCTTGCATTGCTTTTGCTTCGGTGTCCGATATGAGAAACCATGGTTAAATCCTACATAATGAATTTATTTCTACCTTGCTGAAATTTTAAAATTTCTCCTAATACATTTAAGGTTTTTAACCTATTTGGAGTTAACGTTCATATGTGGGTGTGAGTTAAGGGTTCCATTAAACTGCAGGCGGATAGTCCTTCGCCTAGCACAATTGACGGGGAAAAATACCCAAAGCGATTCTTTCCCGGTGTAATGTCCTCCATCCTATAATTCTAATAGATCATGACTATTTGGTATTAATTATGGGTTTTCAATTTAATTCTATTTACATATACATATTTTCTCACGTCACGTAATGATTCAATGACAGACCCCCACATATAACGTAAGCTCCATGAAATTATGAAAAAAATCTAAAGAGGTTTCATACTTTGAGGGTGACAACCTTACATGTTAGTACAATGCATTGACCTCACTTTTGCTGTTGCAGGTGAGTCTAAAATCACGGTAAGTGATACTTTGATATGTCGTTAAATGGACATCTTATTTAATGTATGTAGGCTGTTCTAATTGTGTTTTAAGCTCTAATAAAGTTTGTTCTAAAAACTGTATGAGGCGTGAGCCGCATACATTGTCTACTGTCATTATTTCATCCTCTTTTTCTTTATAGTCTCAGTTTAAGAGGTTAGGGACCACCGGTAGCTCGGTTGGACTCAGGCTTCTCTGATGTCTGGCATTGGACTTAGGGGTCAGGGTCCTGTCACGGCGTCCGGTGTTCAGCATCCGTCCTCTACGGTCGGGGTCCGGGCGCGGCTGCCGGTGTCCCGGCGCCGGTCGTCCGCGGTCGGGGTTCGGCTTCCGGACCGGGGTCGGGGTCCGGGCGCGGCTGCCGGTGTCCCGGCGCCGGTCGTCCGCGGTCGGGGTCCGGCTTCCGGGCCGGGGTCGGGGTCCGGGCGCGGCATCCGGTGTCCGGCATCGGTCGTCCGCGGTCGGGGTCCGGCTTCCGGGCCGGGGTCGGCGTCCGGGCGCGGCTTCCGGTGTCCGGCACCGGTCGTCCGCGGTTGGGGTCCGGCTTCCGGGCCGGAGTCGGGGTCCGGGCGCGGCTTCCGGTGTCCGGCACCGGTCGTCCGCGGTCGGGGTCCGGCTGCGGTTGCCGGTGTTCGGCATCGGGCGTTCCGGGGCCTGTGTCCCTGCTCCCTTGTCCGGTCTCCATCATCCTTTGTTTCCTATGGGTAGTTTAGCATGGGGTTATAAGCTAGAAAAGGGTCAAGGCTTAGGCTTAGTGCATTCAGTTTGGGTAAAGCAGTTAAAGTTTATCTTTAGTAATTAAAGCGAATGTCATCAGAGTTTGAATTTAAAATTAAATTCAGGGTGAGGGTGAGGGTGTATTAGTAGGTTTATAGTTGACTTAGGATTAAAAGTTATTGGGAGTGTTACTGTTTTATCATAGTGTATCGCTAATGTCTTATGGTTGATTTAGAGTTAAGGTTAGGAACGAGTTTACATTTAGGTCTACGCCCTCACTCAGTGACTGGGGTTTAATTTTTGAATCGTTTACGATTTTACTTAGGTGGAAGGTCCTAGACATGTTTAGGCTTAGAAAGAGGCGTGTGTGTGTGTGTAGGATTATTGGTGAATTCATTAGGCCTTGAGGAAGGTTCAAGTTAGGATGAGAGTTGGGACTATGGTGGTAGTTCGATTTCGTGTTAGAACAAGGGTCCTCAGCAGCATGTGATTGGCAGGAGAACGGGAGAAGCTTTATCTGTATCTGCAGGCGCTCCCTGGTGCCAGCATCACTCCCTCAGCTCCATGACGGTTCATGAGGCATCAGATTTTCACCGTGGTTAGGTTTCCAGATGCCAAAAAGGTTACAGAATGCTGGGTTATGAGTCAGCAGTAAAGATTTAGAAGGTCCGGATAGAAATTAAATTCACATTTGTATGGGAGGTGAGGTTAGGTGTAAGGATAGCTCGTTAGGGTGGTTAGGGTGTTAAGGTGTTTAGGAGTCTTACTCAAGGTCGTTGTTTATCCCAAGGTGACCGTGGCTTGGCAGGTTTAGGGTTCATTTTCAAATAAGAGGTTGGTTAGGTTTATTTTCATGTCATTGATATTCGCTGCTCCGGTTATCGTCAGGGTCAGGGTTACTTTTAAAGTTGTCTTTAGTGGTCACGGTTAGTTGAGGAGGGTTAGGGTCACCTCGATAAACAGAAGTATGATTACGGTGGTTGCTGTTAGGGCAAGAGATTGAGGGTTAGCGGTTCAGGGTTAAAGTCAGCCTTTGTGTAAGGTAGGGTTTAGGGTCTATGCTTTTCATGTAGGCTTATGGGTCATCAGTTACCTTTCGGTGTTATGAATTAAGATTTACGTCAGGGCTAAGGTTAGTTAGGGTGCTACCGTTTATGGTCAGATAAACTCGTAAATAGATTTGAGTTCTGTTTTGTTTATGAATCAAGTGACAGGGTGGAAGTTATCTTTATGTGGAATTATCATTAGAAGTTAGGTTAAGTAGTATGTATGAGTGGACCTATATTTAAAGGTAGAGTATGAAGTCGGGTTAGAGTTCAGGTTTGATGTTATGATTCGTTTAGGGATATGTTAGCATTTACCACTAGGGTTATGGTCACAGGCAGATGTTAAGATAGGGAGAGAATGGTCATGTCTGTTTTACAGTCGTGTGTAGAAGTCACAGGGTTTGTTCTGTATCTGTCTTTATGTGTAGAGTTAAAAGTTAGGTTTGTGATAGATGTGAGGATGGATCAGGATTTACACGGTGCAGAATTTGGATTTACGTTTATAGTTATAGGGCAGGGTGAGACATGACGGTTTGGGGTTCGAATATCAGATGTTTTTGCGTTAGATGGTATTTTAGAGCTTGCTTTGGAAGTTGAAGGTTCATTTGTCATTACGGGCCGGAGTAGTTTTGTGAGGGTTAGTTGGGTGAGTTGATTACGATGAGTTTATGTTAGCAGGGTATCTGGTTAGTAGCTCAGGTAACTGAGTTATCTGGCTAAGAGTCGGTTAGGTATAGTTTTTTAGTCAGTTTTGGATGGTCTTTTTTGGTCTGTGTACGTTCATTCGTTTAAGTCATTTGGTGTTGTTAGGTTCAAAGTTAGCTTTTCCATTATGGTCAGAATTTAGGTATTACGGTAGGCATTGGAGCAAGGCATTTGAGGTTACATTAACAATTGGCAATCACAGTTTAGTGTTAGTTACCGTTAGGATCGAAGTTAAGTGTCTTAGGTTAGTGTAGAAGTTCGGATACGGTTTATGTGAGAGTGAGGTTTAAGCCTTATTTTTGGTTTAAGGAAGTTTAGGTTAGAATTTGGCACAGTTATAGCTGGTGTTATCGCTAGTGTTATGTTCGAGGGTAGGTTGAGATTCGGGATATGTAATAGAGGTAAATCTATGGTTCATTGTAAGTAGACTCAGGTTACGTATAATTAGAGTTAGTGATAGTGCTCATATTTGCGTGTTTAAGGTTTGGGATAAGGATCGCCTTCAGTTAGAGGTTTCTGCTTAGGGTTATGGGGATAGGGTGAGGGTGAGCCTATGAAGGTGAGAGGGGAAGTGTATATAGAGAGAGGGTGTTTAGAAAAGAAGGTTCTGTGATGATGGGTTAAACGTTCATGGCAAGATTGTCGATGTTTGCTCAGGCTTACCGGTCGTTAGGGTTATTTGGTATTGCGGTTTGGTTTACTCGATGACTGCTAGTTTATCGATGACTGCTAGTTTATCGATGACTGCTAGTTTATCGGCTAATGGGATTTGTTAGGCTTCCTCGATTAGTGTTGGCAGCTGGGTCAGATGAGGTACTTAGGGCGAGGGTTTTGTTTGCTGGTTAATTTGCTAATGGGTTGGTTTGTTATGCTACTTGTTCAGGGAGTATGTTTAGTATGGTGTAGGTCTAGTGTGAAAGAGTTAGGATCGAATTTAGGTCAATTGTTTTAGGTCCTGTGATAGGTTATAGGATCACATGAGGGTTAAAAATAGATTTTATGATAGATTATTGGTAGGGATGGATAAAGAAGTAAGGTTAGGTATGGTGTAGATATTGGGCTATAGCTAAGGTGTTTTTTAGAGTCAGTAAGTTGGTATTAGAATGTTATGGTTATTTTTAAAAAAATAGAGTGAGGCTTATAATTCAGGTTATATACTGTGTTAGGGTTAGGTTTAGTTTCAGAGTTAAGGCTTGGGTTCGTATTAGATTTAAAATGTGGATGAGGGTATCGGCTATGGGTTCTATTATATAGTTTCGATTAGAAGATAAAGGTAGATCGGGGTGTGTGTGAGTATCTTATGGGTTGAAAGGTGCATGAATAGAAGTTTAGTATTTGTCTAGGGATACTTAGGCATTTTGTCATGTTAGGTTCATTCGATGGGCTATTTCTTGAAGTGCTATTTGGCTAGTTGATGAGTGATCCAGTCATTTTTTGGTAAGTTGGGCTTAGCTTCCGGATTCAGAGAGCAGGGTATGTTGGAGCAATTAGGGTTCTGGTGGCTTTGAATACTGTGGTCAGCATGATGGTGGTTAGGGCAAAGGTGACAGTGATGGTTTAGGTAAGATTTATTCTGACAGCCATAAGTTGCAGTGAGGTCGACAGGGTTAGAACTGTTGTCAGGTCACGTGTTTAAGGTTATGAGAATTTAGGGCATTTTCCATGGGAGCGTTTGTAGGAGGTTCAAGAATGAGGTTTCAGTTATCGGGGTCCAATTTTAGAGTCACCAATTACGTTAATATGGCCAGTTTGGCGAGGTTATTTGTGTTTGCCTTTTATCGGGTTAAGGTGAAAGTCTAGAAGTTTTGTTAGGATGACATTTACATGTAAGACCGGAATTAGTTTTTACATAGTTGATCGGTTAATTTGGTCATGCTTATGTGTTGGTACGCCCGGTCATTTTGTTACATGAAGGTTTGGGATTGCGGTTTCGGCAAAGTGCTGCTGTGGTCGATAGTTTTTGCAGTGAGTGTCGGTAGTGGCAGGGATGGATGGTATGAAAGGGAGAGGAAAGGGTCACAGTATGGCTTGGAATTACAAACGAGGTACGCGCAGGTATAGAGGGCTAGGATGTAGTTTAAGTGTTTAAGAATATTGGAAGTTAGGTCATGGCTTAGGTATTCGGGTTAGTTTTTTGAGTGGCTTTATGGATATGTTTAGGATTATCGGTGGGGTTTTGCTTTAGGTACTATAGGAGGACTGCAGTTAGGCTTAAAATGTTAACGTTGTTTTGAAAATGCCTACGAAGTGACAGCAGAGAATCACTATATGAGATGCACTCTTGTGTTTTTACCAATATACACATGAAATGGCAGGAGAGAAGACGTTTCTTAACACCATGCCCTTGGGTTTATTTTCAGAATACACAAGAGAGCCGCAGAAATAACATTTTATGACTCGCACTGTGGTGTCATTCCCATAATGCCCACCAGATGGCAGCCAAAGGTAACTTTTATGCCGACATATCCCCTGGAGAGTTATTTTCTAAATGCACACGAGATGGCAGCGGACAAAAACTTTATATAATGAAACGTCCTCGGGTTTACTTTCGGAATGTACACGATGTAGCAGCAGAAGTAACATTTCATGACTCGCTTTGTGGTGTTATTTTCATATTCCCTTCCAATCGTCAGCCGAAAATGGTAGTTCAAGCGGAGATACAGTCGGGTGTTTTCGAAAACTGCAGATCTGATGGCAGCAGAGAACTTTTTAAATGACACTCTGGTGGAATTCTCAAAATGTGCTCAGGGTGGTGGAAGTAAACGAAATTTCTTGATGACGCACGCATGCACGTTAACCTGATAATGTCCACGGGATGAGAGCAAAAAATAAATTTTTATGACATACTCCTGGTTGTTATTTTCAAAATGTCCACGCGATAGCAGCAGGGAACATTTTTTTCCTAACATGTACTCGTTTTTCCCAAGATAGATACTAAAAGGCAGCAGAAAAAATATTTCATGACGACATACCCTTGGGTGTCATTTATAAGACGCACACTATAGCAACAGAAATATCATCTCATGACATGCTCTGTGGTATTCAGAAAATGTCCACCACATGGCCGAGAATTAATATTTATGATGAGAAACAGCTGGGTGTTAATGTTAACATACCCACGAGGAGGCGGGAGGGAATAATATTTAGTAATACTCAGGTCTTATTCCAAGATGCAGTTGATGAATTAGGAAAATAAATTTTCTTAATGACATACACTCAGGTGTTATGCCCCCAATTCTCACTAGATGTCAGCAGAAAAAATTACGCCAGTATACATTTGCTCGTTATTTTCGAAGTAGCTATGAGATGGCAGCAGAGCCTAAATTTTCATTATGCGAACTTCCTATTTTCCTAAGATACACAAGACGGCAGCGCATAATAATTTTTCTTGATGACTTACTATTAGTTATTATGTTTATAATGCACACGAAAGCAGTCAAAATGATTGTTTTAATAATGTTCTTTGTTTTCCCCACGATTCCCAATGGACGGCAGTATAAAATGAATATTCACGGTGACAAAAATGGGTGTTAATTCAAAACATTGTCATTGTTATTGTTATTGTCTTGATACTCCAAAACTACCCACCAGATGGCAGTAAAGAATAACATTTTCACTTACATGCAAAGGTCCTCTTGAAAATTATTCTCTGCTGCCATCTCGTGGCTAATTTTTAAAATAGCAAGCTAGTTTAAGTTATAGATGTGTTTTCTGCTGCCCTCCAGTGTTCATTTTGGGAATAACATCCGAGTGTATGCCAGAGTAGAAGTAATCAAATGTTATTCTCTGCTGCCATCTCGTGGCCAATTTTTAAAATAGCAAGCTAGTGTAAATCAACATTAAGATATTTTCTATTGCCATCTAGTGGCCAATTTGGGAATAACATCCGAATGCATGCCAGACTGGAAGCAATCAAATGTTATCCTCTGCTGCCATCTCGTGGCCAATTTTTAAAATAGCAAGCTAGTGTAAATTAACATTAAGATATTTTCTGCTGCCATCTAGTGGTCATCTTGGGAGTAACATCCAAGCGTACGGCAGAGTAGAAGTAATTAAACGTAATTCTCTCCTGCCGTCTCGTGGCCAAATTTTCAAATAGCAAGCAAGTTAAGTCATCATTAACATGTATTCTACCGCCATCTGGTGTTTATTTTGGCAATAACACCCAAGTACGTGCCAGAGTGGAAGTTATTAAATGCTATTTTCTGCTGCCATCCGGTGGCCTTTCCGTGCATGGCATCAGTGTTATTTTTAGGGTTATTTTTAGGGTTAGGGTTATTTTTAGGGTTAGGGTTATTTTTAGGGTTAGGG
>NW_024343127.1:0-493 GCF_902729225.1 Pteropus medius | reverse complement strand
ACCTTGACATGAACAGTTTTGGTGGAGTGATGGAGGTTAAAGTTTAAGTGGGTTAGGAAAGAATAGGAGGAAAGGAACTGGAGACGGAAAATAAAACACCTCTTTTAAGGAATTTTGCTGCAACAGGTAAAGGAATGATATGGGTTGTGACTGGGACAGGAAATGGAATCATGTTGTTTTGTTTTTTAAGTGGAAGAAATTATATCATGATTGTATTACTTTTGTGTTGATAGAAATACAAACGTAGAAAGCAAAAAGTTGATTATATGAAAGAGAGATGACAAATGCTTGAACAAAAAGGCATGTGATTTTATGAGAGTGAATAGGATTTACTATATGAGAGTGAATAGGATTTACTATATAAGAATGGCTCTAGACAGGGTATGAGTGGCTCATTCATAGGGAGACAGAGAAAGTAGGTACAATTGCACATAGGTGGGGAGATATAGAATGATGTGGAATTATATGGGAATTCTATTTTTTTTTTTTTTTT
>NW_024343126.1:0-104076 GCF_902729225.1 Pteropus medius | reverse complement strand
CTCTCTGTCTCTGTCTCTCTCTGTCTCTCTGTCTCTCTCTCTCAGTACTTATTCTGCATATCTTATACAAAGGCAATCTGGTAATAAGTTACCTTTTGTGTTTAGTATGTTTCACTTAGCAAAATGTTTTCAAGGTTTATCCACGTTGTAGAATGTGTCAGAACCGTATTTCTTCTAATTACTTAATAGTATTATATTGTACAGATTAACAATAGCTATAGTGTTATGTATATCCACTCACCTTTCCATGGCATTTTAGTTACTTCCTCTTTTCACTATTAAAAATGATGCTTCTATTTACATTATTTGAAAATATAATGGATAAAAATATCCCAATTAATGATATCCAATTTTTACATTTTTGATTTTCCAAGTCTGACATTAAGGTTATTTTTTTAAAAGATTATAGGGAAAAATGTGTGTGAAGCTTTCTACCAAGAAAAGATTTAGTAAATGTCTCTTACTTGGCTTGTGTGCTTCAATTGAGTCAGAAAGTCATTGCTGTCTGAACTTAAAAAAAATGTGTGTCTTCACCTGTAATTGATTTGTTCTTTACTTTGTGATTTCTGCACTTTAAGAATCTTGGTGGACAATTATGATTTCATTCTAGTCTTTCTGTCTCATTTGCTCATTAGTTTATTTTTCATGTCTGTTTACTTAGTTGTTTGGAGGCATTTAATAGGGTCATTCATAATTTAATATGGTCATCTACGAGTATAGGCAATGCATTATTTTAAGTTGTGAATGCAAAGGAAAAAATCTTGAAGGAAATTCAAAGCACTACTCCAGTGAATGCAAGAATGACAAGAGAGTGAAACAGCCTTATTGCTGATATGGAAGAAGTTTCAGTGGCCTGGACAGAAGACTAAACCAGCCACAACATGCCATTAAGCCCAAGCCTAATACAGAGCAAGGCTCAAAGTAGCTCCAATTCTGTAAAGGCTAAAAATGAGGAAGCTTCAGAAAAGAAGTTTGAAACCAGCTTAGGTTGGTTCATGAGTTGTAAGGAAAGAAGCTGATTCTGTAACAAAAAGTACAAGGTGAAGCAGCAAGGGCTAACATAGATGCTGCAGCTAATTACCAGAGGATCTAGCTAAGATGACTAACAAAGGGGGCTACACTAAACAACCAGTTTTCAGTGCAGACAAAAGCAGTCTGTTTTGGAGAAGATGCCACATAGGACATTCACAGCTAGAGAGGCAATGTCAATGCCTGGCTTCAAAGCTTCCAAGAGGGAAGCTGACCGTCTTGTTTGGCACAGAAATGGACGATGGCTTTGAGCTGAAGCCAGTGCTCATCTTCCATTGTAAAAATCCTAGGGCCTTAAGAATTATGCTAAGTCTGCTCTGCTTGTGTTCTCTAAATGGAACTGCCATCCTCATGATAGCACATCTGTTTACTGAGTATTTGAAACCTAATTTTGAGTCTAGTTCAGGAAAATTAAT
Source organism: Pteropus medius (assembly GCF_902729225.1). Classification (NCBI taxonomy): domain Eukaryota; kingdom Metazoa; phylum Chordata; class Mammalia; order Chiroptera; family Pteropodidae; genus Pteropus; species Pteropus medius. The sequence continues at coordinate 102,631 of NW_024343126.1, read as the reverse complement.
CTTATTAAATATTTCTGCTCATCCACAAAGCCCCGTGTCACCTACGAGCTCTGATGGAGGTGGACGCTGACCTTAATATGTTTTCTTTTTTATCATGCCTGCCAGCACAACACCCATTCTAAATCAAGGAGTAATTTTGAGTTTCAAGTCTTATTATTTACAAAGAACATTTCATGAGACTTGAAATATCATAGATAGTGATTTGTCTGATGATCTCTGTAAAACAAGATTAAAAACTTTCTAGAAGAGATCCCTTATTCTAGAGGCCACTTGAGCATTCATGATTTTGGGGAAGAAGTCTGATCCCAAAAAAAACAGGTGTGGAGAAAAAGTTAACTTCAAACCTCACAGATAACTTTGAGGCTTCAAGACTTCAACAAGTAATAACCACAGATGTTAGAAATAGCAAGAAAATAAGAATTAGATCTGAAACCTGAAACTGTGATTGAGTTGCTGCCATCTCATGATACACTCTAACAAGTAAAAAGTTATTCTTATGGATGGTCAAAAAAGTGGTTCTTTGAGATGGAAAGTACTCCTATTGAAGATGCTGTGGAGACTGTTGAAATGACAATCAATATTTAGAATATTACATAATCATAGCTGAAAAAACAGCAGCCATGTGAGAGAGAATGGATTCCAATTATTACGAAGTTCTACTGTAGGTAAAATGATATACCAAACAGCGTTGCATGCTTCAGAGAAATTTTTTTATGACAGGAAGGGTCAAACAATATGGCAGTGGTCATCGCAACTCCACGCCTCAGCAACGGCCACTCTGATAAGTCTACAGCCATCAACGTCAAGGACAGACCCTCCACTAGCAAAAGGATTATGATTGGCTGTAGACTCAGACTGATAAGTCTACAGCCATCAACGTCAAGGACAGACCCTCCACTAGCAAAAGGATTATATTGGCTGGCAATAAATTATTTTAATTAAGGTACACATATTGCCTTGTCAGACATAATGCTGATGCACACCTAGTAGACTATAGAAGAGTATAAACATATCTCTATGTTCACTGGGAAACCAAAAAAAAAAAAAATGAAGTTATATTGTAATATTCACTTTATCAAAGTAGTCTAGAACTGAAACTACAATGCCTCCAAGGTATGCTCACCTGAAATAATGCCAGAAAGTAAAGTTGTCTTGTGATAGGTTCAATGAAGAAAAATGAAGACTTCTACATAGGCAATTTAAGCTAGTTAGGGCATCAAGGAAGAGTTTCATAAGAAAGCATGATGCAAATGAGATATGCAGTTTCACATGAATTTTAATGATGATAGCAGGAGTGTTTTTCATGCAGGAAGCAGTTTGACAGTTTGAAAAGCTGAACGCGTAATGTAATCAGAGAAGAGGAGCATACAGGGATTCTGGTAAAAGATGAATCAAGGAGTAAATAGAGATCAGATTTGGCTTGACCTTGGAGACCTTGGTTTGATACTGCTTGGTGTTATTTGGTGACTATTTAAAGAGTTTAAAATGAAGTTAGAAGTGTCTATTTGTGTTCCCATAGATCATTTTAGCATTATTCCAGAATGAATAATGCTCCCCTACAAGGTAAATAAAGTGATGTTTGTAAAAGAGGCATTATTGTTATTAGTGAAGAATAATGAAGGTGACTCAGATGTTTATAAGGTAATATGTATTTGACTTATTGAAAAGGTGAATATGGATAGTGAAGGTAAGAAGTGTAAAAGACACGTGTCAGCATGAATTACATGTTTTTGTGATTTTCTTTTAAGAATAATATTCATATTTATGAAGAAAGAATGTCTTAGATGATGGGGCTCTGTTCATCCCTCAGGAGATCAAATCAAAGTCGTGAGAGAAACATGAAGAAACAGCAAGCAAAGTTCCTTGGGATCTAGATGAAGAAGCCCTACAACAAGGGAGAGAAATAAGAAATCACCCTGCAACGGGAGGAGGCAGGACGTGGCCAGGATGTGATGCTGCCCTGTCTTGAGCAGCTGACTGTGACAGAAGCTGCAGCACCTGGCAGCTGCAGACACTTCATAACAGGGCCATGTGTATGAGAGGATTTTTGTGGTGATGGGCCTGCCCCGCCTGGGCACCAGCTCTGGGTCAGCTCTGTGGTGGGCACTAGAAACTTAGACGGAGATAGAGAGCTTTCAGAGTGAAAGCTAGAGGCAAGACTCTCTCACAGATAGAAATATGTGGATGCAGCACCGCCATAGCTGAGATATCATCAAACAAGATAACATAGGTCACTCTATTCAGAGGACTCCCTGAAACTCTGCATCCCTCAATTTGTGACCCCACCCAAGCCACATCCAGTTGTATCCTTGACAAATTAGGAGTTTCTTGGTCAGCAGGGCCAAGATTCATACTAGTGGCACTTGGCTTTGGTTTCTGGTATGTTTTCTTGAGGAAACTATAAGCATAGCATCTGTGGATTGCTTGCTGAATCTTAACAGGTGACCTTGGAATGGCCCCAAGTTCAGCTGGGACTAAACTCGGCCTGCAGCTGAAACCCTCTCAGGACTATGCTATGGGACACCTACCACACAAGGCCATTTTAATGAGACCAGGACACTTAGGAGCTTTGCTTAGTACAGAGAAACAGACAGAAAGGCAGCCAAATAGGAAGACAAAGAAGCAAAATCATGTGAAAGAACAGAACAGAGCTCCAGGATCAATGGAGTGAAGGCGTCTAACAGATGCAGAGTCCCAAACACTGTTTATAAAGATGCTCGGTGCATTTAGGAGTAGTAGAGATGCCCTCACCGGGAACTTTAACAAAGTAATAAAAAACATAAATATGAAAATAGGAATTATAAAGTGGAACCAGTCAGAAATAAAGAACACATTATCTGGGATGAAGTGCATATTACGAGGAATGAACAGAGTGGATAAAGAAGAAGATCAAACCACCAACTTAGAGGTTGAAGAAGCCAAGGACACTCAATTAGAATGGCAAGAAAAAAGAAGCCAAGCCTATAATAATCTAAGGAGCCTAGGGGGCACAATTAAATATAAAAATATCCATGCCATGGGGGTAACTGAGGGAAAACAAGAATTTGAATAGCTATTTGAAGAAATAGTTATGGAAAATTTCACTAACATGGTGAAGAAAATAGACGTACAAACCAGGAATCTCAAAGAGTCCCAAGAAACAGAGACCCAAAGAGGCCCACCCCAAGACATATCCTAATTGAAATGACAAAGGATAAATACAAAGACAGAATCTTAAAAGTAGCAAAAGAAAACAGTTACCGAACTATAAGAGAGTATGCAGAAGACTGGCAGCTGATTTCTCAAAAGAAACTATGCAGGACAGAAGGGCTTGGCACAAAATATTCAACCTGATGAAAACCTAGGATCCACAACCAAGAATATCTGATCCAGAAAACCTATCATTTAGAGTTGAAGAACAGATAAAGAGCTTCCAAGTCAATAAAAGCTAAAGGAATGTATCAACACCAAACCAGTATTACATGAAATGTTGGAGGGACTTCTTTAAGAAGAAAAGCATGTATCAAAAATAGGAATAAAGAATAGGAATAACAAATGCTTCAAATGGAAAAAAAAATTAAGTGCTCTAACGAAAGAGACTGGCTGAATGGATAAGAAAACAAGACCTCTACATGTGCTACCCATAAGAGACTTACTTCAGATTAAAAGACACACACAGTCTAAAGAGAAAGAGACAGAAAAAGATATTGCTTTCATGAACCTACAGGGTATTGTGCCAAATGAAGTGGATCAAATATAGAAAGACTATCATCGCATGATTTCAAGTACATGTGGAATCGAAAGAATAAAATAAACAGTAACAAAAAAAAGTAATAAACTCAGAATAATAACAGCAATATTAAACAAAGAGAAAATTTGAGGACTACCGGATTGGAGGGGGCTTGGGAGAATAGAAAAAAAAAATAGGCAAATGGATTAAGAGGTTATGAATGGATAGTTGCAGCATAGATATGGAGATGTAGAATGTAGCACGGGGCAGATGGTTAACAATGTCGTAATAAATATGTAAGGGAAGAGGAAGTTACTAGATTAGTGGATTGATCATTTCGGAGTCATTTGGACCTCTAATCACTAGGATGTACAACTGAAACAAACGATTATAATTGAAAACATGTTCATTGAATTGTACAATGTAAATACAAGTAACAAATTGTCTTATATTTTGATAAAGCCAGAATAAAATTACATATACAACCATTGTTACCTAATGTTTCTGAGAGTCAAGTATCTGAGGATAGAATAGCTGGATTTTCCGGTGAAAGTCTCTCTCTAGTCATCAGGAATTATCTCAGGGATTGACTGTTAGAGCCTTTCTTTACAAAATTGCTTCAAATGTTATTTGCAAGTCTCTTTTCCTGTGGGTATAGAACCTCAGTTCCTCAATGCCTATTCTTCATAAGGTATCCTCAATCTTTGTATCATGGATTTCTCCATAATATAGCTGATTTGCATTATCAGAATAAGCCAATAGATGGTGGGCAAGAAACAGGTCCCTGTCTTTTACACTTTAAAAAGTACAATTACAGCCTTTTCATTGTATTCTGGAAGTCAATCATCAGTTCCAGGTGACTCTCAAGCAAGTAGAGTACAGACTGACAGAGCCAGAGGAATAGAAATAAGTTTTTGAATTCCTTAGTGAAAAGACATTTATGTAACTTATGAAATGATCACCCACTATATCTAGTATTTGCCTGATACCATACACAGTTATTACAGTTTTATTAATTATAACCCAATGGGACAACATAGATGGACCAAGAGTCTTTTATGCTAAGCGAAATATGTCAGACAGAGGAAAACAAGTACCACATGATCTCACTTATGTGTGGAATCTAAAGACAAAGTGAATGAGCAAATAAAACAGAAGCAGACTCATAGCTACAAAGAACAAACTGATGTTATCAGATAGGGAGGAGGATTAGGGTGCTGGGTGAAAATCAGGAAAAGATTTAAAAAACAAATTGGTAGTAACAAAATAGTCATAGGGATGTAAAGTACAGCATAGCAATGACTACTTATGGATAATACATTTCTTTAGGGTGACAAATATGTCTCGGAACTAAATAGAGATGACAATTCCACACTATTATAAACATACTGAATGCCTTTGAATTGCATCAATTAATTTTTGTTCCTAAATGTTGTTTCTTTTTATTTTTTTAAATTATGTTTATTGTGTTGACATCAGTTAATGCTATCAAATATGTTTCAAGTGCAAACTTCAACAATACAACACATGTATATTGCATTGTGTTCAGTACTCAAAGTTAAATTTCCTTCTACCACCAAATTTTGACCCCCTATTTCCCTATCTAGCTCTCCCTCCTCTTTCCCCCTGGTAAGCATTAAACTGTTGTCTGTGCCCTTGAGTTTCCTCTTATGTTTGTGTGTTGCTTTAGATTTTGTATCCCATACGTGAGTGAAATCCGATGGTTCTCAATATTTTTTATCTGACTTACTTCACTTAGCACGGTGATCTCATGTTGTTGCCAAGTCAGTAGTTCATCTTTTCTTATGGCTGAGTAATATTTCATTGTATATATGTACCAAATCTTCTTTATTCAATCATCTATCGAAAATACTTTTGTTGTTTCCATGTCTTGGCCATCATGAATAATGCTGCCATGAATATTGGGCATATACATCTTTACAGAAAAATATTTTCAAATTATGGTGATAGACACCCCAAAGACAGGTTCCTGGGTCATATGGTAAATCTGTTCTTAATTTTGGAGGATCCTCCATATAGTTTTCCATAATGGCTGTACCAATTTACATTCCTCTCAGCAGTGTATGCGGGTTCCTTTTTCCCTACAACTTCTTCAACACTTGTTAGTACTTGTTTTGTTATTAACAGATATTCTTACAAAAGCTAAATCTAGTCTAATCCTAAATTAAACACTGACTCTAAATTTCAGCTTAATCATAACCTTAAGTCAAACTTAAACCCTAAATCACCTTGGCATGACACCAAGCATAACATTTCCTTCATAGAGTAAGAGAGAGTAAAGGATTGAAAGCTTATTTGAAGAAATAAGAACTAAAACTTTTCAAATTTGGGGAAGAAAACATACAAGTCCAGGAAGTTCAAAGAGTCTGAAGCAAGATGAGGTAAAGAGGCTCACAGCAAGATAACAAACAAATGTGGGTGAGAATGTGGAAGAAAGGAAGTCCTCATACACTCTTGGTGGGATTGCAAAATGGTACAGTCTCTATGTAAAACAGCATGTAAGATCCTCAAAAAATTAACAATTGAATTACCCTTTGCCCCAGCGAGTGCACTTGTGGATGTTTATCCAAAAGAAATCAGATCAGAATTTTGCAAAAAATTTCCATCCCCTCCCCCCAAACGCTGTTCATGGCAACATTATTCAAATAGCCAAGATATGAGAGCAAATTACATGTCTATACTATATGATGGGATAAATAATTTATGGTACATATACACAATGGAATTTTATTCAGCTATTTTAAAAACTGAAATCTTACCATTTACCATAACATGCATGGACTGAGAGGGTCTTCTGCTATGTGAGATAAGTCAGTCAGAGAAAGACAAATACCATATGATCTCGCTCATACATAGAATCTGAAGAACAAAAGAGACAAACTAACCAGAACCAGACTCTCAGATACAGGGAACAACCTGATGATTGCCATGTTTCTAGATATTTCCATAACATTACATCATCTTCTATGTCCCCTTGGATTTTCTAGTCACAAAATTATTTACAGATTCAAAGACCTACCTTGGATGCCTGCTCTAAACTTTGTTATTACAATCAGACTTTAAAATAAAACTTCTAATAATCACAAAAAAGAAATAAAAGACATTTAAATTAGAAAGGAAATAAAATTATTCACAATTACGTAATTTTACATGTACAAATTGATAAAGACCACAAAAAACTAACAAATGCAATACATTATAGGATATAAATCAACCTACAAAAAAATTGTTCCTGTACACTAATAATAACTTCTAAAAAAGAAATTTTAAAAAAGGCCCACTTACTATAGTACCCACATGAATAAATATTAGAAATAGCTTTTCAAAGAAGATGAAAGACTTGTATACCAAACACTGATAAAATATTCTTTTAAGTCACACAAAAATGAAAAGATATTCTGAGTACATGAATTAGGAGATTTACTATGGTTAAAATGCTCGTGCCACCCAAAGTGACCCACACATTTAATGCAATCCTTGATTTCATTTTAAAAATACATTGACAAGATTCAGAATGTTGTGATGCCCTTTTTCAACAGTATAAATACACAACTTGAGGTTGTATGCTTCTGACAAGATTGCAGTATTTGTTTTCACCATTTCTTTGTAAAAAAAAAGAGTCCTCATCTATTCATCTTGATCTTATTTCAAGGTTTCTCTTTGTCTCTGACTTTCAGCAGTTTTAATACTATTTGTGTGTGTGTGTGTGTGTGTGTGTGTGTGTGTGTGTGTGAGTGAGTTTATTTTGTTTGAGGACTGACTCTAATTTTGTAAAATTCATTGGCCAATTATTATTTAATTATTTTATCTCTTTTATTGTATGTTTTATTTGTCAATGGTTAGTCTTTCTTTTTTTTCTTTTCCTATTCAGATTGTAATTATTCTTACAGCACATTATTTCATTGAGCCCCACAGTGTGTTGATGTTCTCTTCTTTTTCTCATGTTTTTCCTTTTGAATTTCAGATTGTGTAACTTCTGACATGCTCAAATTTACTGTCTCTGCTACCCTTTTGCCTAACCTAGTTCTGAGCTTGTCGATAGCTTTGTTTATTAATTTTTCTGTTGTTTTCTTCTTGTTGTCACCACTTTCTCATTTCTATTTGATTCTTTCTTTTAGCTTCCATTATCCGGCTGTAATTACCTGTGGTTTGTTTAGCTTTCCTTTGACCTTTTAAACATAGTAACCAAAGTAATTTTTAATTCACTGTTTAGCAAACCTTAGATTTGTGTTACACACAAATGTCACTTTGATTTTTTTTTAATTTTTAAATTTATAGTTGACATAAGTGTAATATTAAAGTCAGGAGTAAAATATAGTGATAAAACATTAATTAGCAAAGTGATCACCCCAATAAAGCCACTCCCCCCTGACATCATATACAGTTATCAACATTTTCAACTATGCTCTCTATGCTGTACTCTACACCCCTATAACTACTTTGTAATGACCAGTTTGTATTCCTTAATCCCTTCCCTCTTCTCATCCTCCTCAACCCTTCATCCCATCCGTCAATGATCAAAACATTTTCTCTATCAATGAGCCTGTGTCTGTTTTGTTTACTTTTTCTTTGGATTCCATATATAGTGAAATCATACAGCATTTGTCTTATTTCATCTCCTCTGTACTACTCAGCACAATACCCTCTAGGTCCATCCATGCAGTTAAGGATGGCAAGATATTATTCTATTTTATGGTCCAGTGATATTCTGTTATATATGTGTATCACTTCTTTACTCAAATCTGGATTGGTGGGCATTTAAGGTGTTTCCATATGATCACTATTGTAAATAATGCTTCAGTGAACAGAAGAGTGCCTTAATCTTTTTGAATTATTGCTTTAGGATTTTGAAAATAAATACCCATTCATTTGATGTAAGATTGCTATGCCAGCTTTTCGGTGTTGTTTCCATTTCTATGAAACATATTTCCCATCGCTTTACTTTCAGTCTGTGTGTGTTTTTCCATCTGAAGTGCATCTCTTGTGGGCAGCATATGTAAGGCCTTTGTTTGCTTATCCAGTGAGCCGCTAATGTCTTTTCTTTGGAGCATTTCACTTACAATTCAAGGAGAGTGACAAGGTGACAGATGTGTAGTTATTGCCACTTTATTATTTATATTTATAGTTTCTTTCTTCACTTTCTTCTTTAAAAAATTTCTTTTCCGTAATACTGGCATGTATGTAAAGGAGTAAAAAACTCCTTTAGTTTTTTTCTTGTCTGGGAAGCACTTTATCTATCCTTTGATTCTAAATGATAAACTTGTTAGGTAGCATATTCTTGGTTGTAGGTCCTTGCTTTTCATCACTTTGACTATTTCATGCTAATCCCTTTCTGGTCTGCAATGTTTCTTTTGAGAAATCATGTGATAGTCTTATGGGAGCTCCCCTGTAGATAACTAACTGTTTTTCTCTTGCTGTATTGAAGATTCTCTCTTTGTCTTTAACTTTTGGAATTTTAATACGTGTCTTGGTGTAGGTCTTTTTGGTCCACCTTATTTGGGACTCTCTGCACTTTCTGGACTTGTTTGGGAAGCTTTCTTGAGGTTATTTCTTCCAAAAGGTTTTCAACTCCTGGCTCTCTTCCTTTTTTCTCTCGAAGCCCTATGAGAGAATGTTGGTATTCTTGATGTTGTCCCAGAGGCCTCTTAAATCATCCTTATTTTTGAATTATTAGTTTTGTGTTGCTGTCCTAATTGTGTGTTTTCTGCTACCTAATTTCCAAATTGCTGATTCAGTCTCCTGTGTCTTCTTTTCTACTGTCTATTCCCATTAAAGTATTTTAATTTAGGTTGTTGTATGTTTTATTTGTCAATGGTTATTTTTTTATGTGACTGGATCTTTTCCATATCCATTTCTATGTTTTCTATATTTTTGCTGAGCTTTGTACAGAGATCACTGAGCATTTTTATAATTGGTGCTCTGAATTTTGCATCTCGAAGATTGCTTGTCTCCATTTTGTTTAATTAGTTCTCTGGAGCTCTGTTCTGGGACATGTTTCTTTGTCTTCTCATTTTTACTGTCTCCCTGTGTATCTTTCTATAGATTAAGGAGGGCTGCTTGGTCTCCCAGTCTTTGCTGAGTGGCCTTCTGTTGTAGGTGTCCTGTGGGTCTTATTGGTGTAGCTTTTCTGACCATCTGAGTTGGGAGCTCCAGTTGCGTCCCATGTGGGGGTTGTGTGTGTTCCCCTGTTCTTGCTTTCTATTTGCTCATAAATGGAATAGATTGACCCTCCGGCTGATTGGTTGTGAGAACTGGCCACGACTGCACTGGAGGAACTATTGTGCATGAGCTGACCCTGTGGAGAATTTGATTTAGCGGGACACTGGTGCCTACCATTTCTGTCCTTAGGATGTGTCATATGTAAAGGTGGTTGAGAGTTGCTCTGGTGTGATTTGAACCTGGCCATTGGGCATGTTGGTTCTGAAGTCTCTTGGGAGGGGCTTAGTTGCAGTCTAAATTCAGCTCCTGCCAGTGGCCTTCCTGTGGCTACTTGATATGAGCTATGAAGTTCCAGAACATAGTTGCCACTTGTGCTGGGCTGGAGGTGCCTGGGAGATAATAAGCTGCAAATGAAGGCCAATGCTAGTAGTGCTGGGCTTGGGGATTCTTAGCAAGAGGTATAGGATATGTCATTGTGAATCTCTGAGGGGTTTTAGGAAAGTCTACATCATGAACAAGGACAGGCAAAGTCTACATCATGAACAAGGAGAAGCCACTGTAAGCAACTTAGTTGCCACTAAATATTGGATTTTAGGGAATCACTAGAGCAGATTCAAGGGTGTTATCTACTGGTGAGGACTCAGATATCGTGTCTGCCTGCATCAGCATGCTGGATGTAGGGAGGGCTCAACAAAGAAACTATGTCTTCTGTCAGCACAGTTGCTTCAGTCTGGGAGGCAGCTTCCCCTCCAACCCTTGCCATGAAGCTAGATAAGTTTGTTTCTCCTCCTAAGTCTCTGGTATCTTTTGAGCTGCTACTCCAGAGCTGAAACTCAGAGAAAGTGAGTCCATCAATGAGTAAGTCTCTGTGTGGGCTCTTTAAGAGGTTTGCCTGCACTCCAGCCTCCCTCCATCTCACTCAGCAGCAATCTCCAATCGTTTCATAACCAGAACTTGTGGAAACTTATTTTTCTGGGCTGGGGGAGCTTTGTGGAGGCTAGAACCCTTCACTCTTTAGGGGGGTCCCTCACAGCTGAAATATCTCTCCCAGTTTTTAGCTGAAACATGTGGATGTGCGACCGGTTCTGTATTTCCACCCTTCCTACCAGTCTCTATATTTTAATAGAACGTCTATTATAGGCAGACTTCAGGCGACTCTAAATGAAGGGTTTTTTTTTTCAGTAGTTTAGTTGTAATTTTGATGTGGTTATGATAGAAGACAAAGACAATATGTATCTCCTCTGCCATCTCAACCAGCAGCATTTTGAATGCCACTTTGAAAATATGTCCATCAGGACTCTCATGTTTGTGTTAGGTGTCATTATGTCATGTTCACAATTAATTAATTTGTGGGGACATGATCTCCCGGTACCTCCTACTGGCCTTTCACTGTGAATGTCTCTGTGAATCCAGTCAGGGCTCTTCCTGCGGGCTTTCGTTGCCCTGGAGACTACTGTTGAAACTGGTTTCTTTTATCGTCTTTAGAGAATTCCATTTTTCCTCTGATTCCTTGTTTGAGTTTCCTCCTTGGTGTGGAGTCTGTACATTCTGTTCTCCTCACAGAGCATCTATTTGCTTTTGCTCTCCCAGCTGCATCACCCTCATGTTTATGTTATGGTTGTTGATGTGGTAATGGGGCTGGGAGAGTGTCTCTACCTGACCTTTGACTGAGTCTTGTTCTCAGCCAGGGATGTGTCCTGGGTCTGGGTTGTTCCCATCTCTCCTCCAAGAACAGGTGTTCAACCTGACACATGTTCCTGCCCTGCCCCCATGATAGATAGTGATCTTAGCAGGCTGTCCCCCACAGGCAGTGGTTTTCTACCAGTTTACTCTGATGCCGTTTTCTGATGTTTGCACAACAGTTGGCTCAGAAAAGGGGACGTGGACACGTGCAATTAGTGGATGCTGATTTTCTCCCAGAGACCGCCACCTAGCTGAGTGGGAAAGGGTATGGATTCTTCCCAATCCTGGAGAAACCAGCAAGAGTGTAGGTATCCCCTTCAGTCTTTGCACCCTGGCAAATTTACACTCTGACCTTAGCACACTGACTGTTGGGAATGATTAAATATTTCTAGTTAAACCTCTGACCTTTCTAGGTCTGTGATATCTGCCGTAGAAGCAAACTGATGCTTTGTAGCATTTCCTACTGCAGAGACATGAATATCAGGAGTGGGTTCGTAGCTTTCTATGACTTTGCTTATCAGATTTGCTGAAAGAATTTATTGAATTGCAGTTAGTCTGGCTTTCTTGCTATTGTTCCTTGGAATGTTGTACTGCCAAGAACATTTCCACAGCTCTTTACATCCACAAGCTGTGTAGTATCTCTCATTGTAGTAGCCAGAAACTGGGGATAATCCAAACACCCATCAGCAGTTTAGTAGTAACACAGTGTGGTGTACACACACATGAGAATAAGACTCAGTACTAAATCTTCGCAAGCCTGAGTCACACCATAATATACATTTACAATCATGCTGCTGAGAGGACAATCAACTATTAGTACGTATTATGTAATTTCATTAGTATGAACTCTAAAAGATAAAAATTAATGTGAGGAAACAATACGAACATAGGAGCTTTCTAGGCACAGGGTGGGAGGCGTGATAAAGTGGAGGGAGGAATTGCAGAAGAACTTAAGAAGGACTGAGGTGATGAATTTGTTCACCATTTGCTTGTGGTGATGTTTGACAGGTGAACACATACCAGTACTCATCCAATGTAAATTTTCATTATGTGTAGTTTATTATACTGACATTGACTGCAACTACCTTAGCTATACCACAGTAAAAATGGTAGAAATAAAAATGTATGCATCGGAAGAGAAACAAAGTTAAGAGAAACAGATACTGCCATGAAACTACAGATGAGTCACACACCTGAAATATATATATGTGACCCTGATTCTTTGAAAATTTTCTCAGTAAGCACTAAGAGGAAGCAAATCACACACGCACTCATCACAGAAAGCAGACCTGCACCTCACTGGGCATGCCCCGCTCTGCCTGGTGGTGGCTCAGGGAACAGTGAGAACCAGGGGGGAGGAGCACAGGGACAGACAAATGAATTCACTCTTACCACACATGTGCTCTTGACACCACAACAACTCTCTGTGGTTCTGTTAGCTATTGTTCACCCATGAAATGGAGGTAAAAATGATGATACTTCTCGTGATTTCTGTGAATACATAAAAATCAAAGAAAATGGATACGGAGCTTTAAACTCAGTACGTCTAAAAAAAGTCATACTTTTCTAGTGCTCTCTTGGCCACCAAACTGCCACAGGACTCTCATACCTGCTCTGGGACTCTGCCTTCTCTGTAGGTGCCCAGCTCAAAACTCTGTCTATAGTTGAAGAACTTGCAAATAGGGACCCTCGGCTAATGGAAACCAGCCAAGACCTGACCCTGCAGCTGTGGGACAGGAAGTGCAGCCTAGGGTTTCCCAAGTGCCTTCCATGATCTGGACTCATACAGATGATGCTACACGGACTGTGGGCTTAGTTATGTTCCTTGTTATTTTTAAGAAAAAAAAATTGTCTCTTGTTCTCCAACAAAAGAAACTGAGCATGTAAAAGTTTGTGGCAGAAGAAAACAGAGAATGTGTGAGAGTTGCTCTATGTTTACAGTCATCCAGTGCAAGGTATAGCCTTGCACATGTCTGGAGGAACATGGTGCACATTGTCAGGGATGGTGGTCTTGATGATTCTCCTGTGTAGTCTCTGGATTCAACCTTGGTGACAATGACACCCTTGGCTCCAGGACAGAAGTTCTATTAATATTGATGGAAGTAGCACATACTATACCAGTTCATCTACTCTAGGGAAAATGCCAAGAACAAACCGTATGTGAAAAGGACTAGCCTGAGAGTTGAAGACATTGCCATATAGCAGTGTGCAAAGTAATGAGGGGCAGTGTGAGCACAGACACAGACCTTCCTATCAGAGACAGAAGGTCTGAGCTGCTCAGGACCTCCAGAGATCACTCAAGCCAAACATGGGTATTAAGAACCAGAAAATGGCCACGCAGGGCCATCAGCGTGCTCAGGACCACCAAGGAGCACTGAGGATCACCAAAGAGCACTAAAGATGAGGAGGGGACATTCAGGAAAGCCAAGGGGCATTGGATATCACTGGGATTACTCATAAACACAAGAGGCCACTCAGAACCCACAGGAAGCACTCACAATGACCAGAGCACTCTAAGCACAACCAGGGTAGGTCGGAGAACACCAGAGATCATTTGGGATAATTAGAAAGCACTGAAAACAACTAGGGGCTTCAGAACTACCAGAGAACACTCAGAACCATCATGGTACTCTCAGGACAGACAAAGCACTCAGGAACACGAAGAAGATCTAAAGAACACCAGGGTCACAACCAGGACCAATAGGAAGTACTCTGGACCAAGAAGGGGAACCAAAATTCACCAGGAGGCTCTCAGGAATACCAGGTGAAACTCAAAATCACCAAAGCACTATCGGCACCACCAGATGATGCTAAAATTCACCAAGTGGCTCTCTGAAAAACCAAGATGCTATGATGATGAGAAGAGATCTCTCAGGACAACCAGTGAATGCTCTGGACCATAAGGAGCCATCCATGACACCCAGAGAGCGAGAAAACCTTCCAAGGGAGTTTCAGAATCACTAGGGGTTTCAAAAGACTGCTTCCAGTAGCCAGGACGTCCACGGAAAACTAGCACCAAAAGGAAGTTTGCAGGACTACCAGGGTGTTATCAGGATGACCAAGAGTCGTTTAGAAACAGTAGGAGGGCACTCACCTCCATAAATAGAGCTCAGAATGAGCTCACAACTACCAGGACACACTCAGGAACTGCAAGGGGCATCCAGGTACACTGAGAAACAATCAGGAATAACAGGTGTGCTCAAGAACAATATAGCATATTCTGGACAGCCAGAGGGTCCCGGCATCACCAGGGATGCTCAGGACTACTAGGATACACTCGGAACCATTACCACACTATCAGATCCAAAAAGTGCTGAGAACCACAAGGGGACACTCAGAAGCAATGAGAGAACTAAAAATAACCAGGACACTATTAAGACCACCGGGAGCACTCAGGATGGCAAAGGAACGATCTGGACAAGCAACGGGCAGCTACAAATACCACCTGGGTGCTAAGGAACACCAGGTGGGAATCAGAAAAGAACGTGCTCTCAGAACCATCAGGTGGCACTAAAAACTACCGGGAGGAACTGAGAAATCCTGTGTGCTTCAGAATAAACAGGAGACTTTTAGGACTGCCAGAGAATACTTTGGACCAGCAGGGAATATCAAAAACCACCGGAGAGTGTTCAAGACATCCAGAACATTATCAGAAATACCAGGGTCTCTTGGGACCAACAGGGATACCCAGAATCACCTGGGGAAACTTAGGACTAGCAGTACAAAAAGGTAGCACTCAGGAATGCCAGCAGGTGATCAGCTCTACCAGAAAGCACTCTGCAAAACAGAGAACACTCAGAACAACCAGGAGAGACTCAGGACAAGTAGAGTGCACTCAGGATCAGCAGAGTACAAACAGCATAATTAGTTACGTGCTCAGATCCAAGAGGGTATGATCAGGAAAACCAAGGCTCAATCAGAATCACTAGGGGGTGCTCAAGAAAACCAGGGGCTCTCAGCATGACTAGGGAGCTTTCAAGACCACTGAGTGGTTCCCAGGAACACTGCTGGGTGTACAGAACAACCAAGAGTTGTCCAGAACCACTAGGAACCACTCAGGACATCCACTGCACCATCAGGATTAACAAAGCACTCAGGACCACCAGAGGGCATGAAGAAACAACAGGAGAGCTAAGGACCACCAGGATACTTATAACCACCACAAAGCACTTGGGACAACAGGACAGCACTTTGAACCAGTATGAGGCACTGAGGGACACCAGAGTTTGCTCAGGACTAGCAAAGGGTGTGCATGATCTACAGGGGGATCTCAGGACAGTGAGAAGGCTTTCAGAAATATGAGAGGTACTCTGAACATTAGGGGCTGTCAAAAGAAGGGCACTATAAGGACTCTGAGGTTGCACTCTAGACTAGCGATGTTCAACATTTTTGGCACCAGGGACAGGTGACCTAAAAGAATCTAAAGCCTGTGGATCTGAGGTGGAGCTGAGGCAGGGATTCTAGTTCTAGGGGGTAGCTGCAAGTACAAATGAAGCCTTGCTCACTTGCCTGCTGCTGACCTACTGCTGTGTGTCCTGGTTCCTAACAGAGCAAAAACAGGTACCTTTCCTTGGCCCAGGGGATGGGGATCCACAGATTAGAAGAATGCTATCACAATCACCAGGGCACTCTCGGGACCAATAGGAGGCTCTCCAGTCTGTCATGGGACACTCTGAAACACTAAGGGGTGTGAAGGACCAATAAGCTACTAATAGTACCACCAGGAAGTACTCAGCAAAGGGCAAGAAGGGCAAGCAAAGGGCAAGAAGGAACACTAGGGGGTGCTCAGAAATAACAGAGGTACTTGGGACAATAGGAGGTGCTCAAGAACACCAAGGGACACTCGTGAAGACCAGGGCATATTTAGCACTACCAAGTTGCTCTCAAAATGAGCAATGGGCACTCCAGTGAGAAAAGTGGAAACCTAGGAAAATATGGAAAAACTCAGGACAACCAGTAAGATCTTAGGACATCCTGGAGGCCCTCAGAAACTCTAGATGGCCCTCGGGATTACCAAGAAGCTATTAAAACTAACAAGAGCTCCTCAGGACCACAATGGGACATTCAGGTAGATCTGGGACCACCCAGCGCAATGCAGAGGCACTCAGGACCCCTGGGAGATGCTCTTTAATATAGAGGGAGCTGAAGTACACCAGGGCACTATTAGGACTGCCACAAGCTGTCATGATCACAAGAGAACAATCTGGACCATGGAAGAGCACCAAGAAAATCAAGGGGGCATCCAGAACAATCAAAAAATGCTCAAGAATACAGAAGTCACTCAGGACAATCAGGGCTCTATCAGCAACACTGAGGTCACTCACCACCAACAAGAAAGCAAGAAACAAAAAGGGATGCTTAGGACCAGCAAGTCAATATCTGGATAACTAAGGAAGCACTCCAGACAATGAGAATGCAATCAAAACAGCGGTGGGCCCTCAGGATTACCAAGGAGCTATCAGAATTATCATGGGATGCTGAACACAAACAGGGAATAACCAGGACAATCGGATGGGGCCTAGGACAGTCATGGGTCACTCGAGACCACCAGGGCACTCTTGGACAGACCGAGGTCTCTAAGTACTTACAGGGACACCTGAGAGGACTATAGGTACCTTAGGACTAGCAGGGAACACCCAGCAAAGATAGGTGAACACTCATGACCACCAGTTTGCTGTGAGGATCACCAGGGGAGTCTCTGGAAGAACAAGCAATTATCAAGACTATCACCTGGTAACACTTAAATGCATCAAGATGGCTCAAAACCACCTGGGCACTAGCAGAAACACATGGGTAGCTCTAGGCCACAAGGGCCCTTTCCAGATTAGCAGAAGGAAACTACTAGGAAGTATTCAGGACAACAAGGGAGCACTTAGGACAAGCAGGTGTAGCTCATGACCACCATGACACTCTCAGAAACATCAAGGAATACTCAGGATGAAAATGGGTACCCAGGACCACCAGGAGGCATTCAGTAACACTGGGGGCACATAGGTAAACAGGGCTTTTTCAGGACCACATGGTAGCACTCAGGATGACCAGAGCACTTTCAAAGTAACCGGGGCTGCTGAAGGCCACCACATGGTCTTCTGGGTAAGCAGGGGCCACCCAGAACAGCCATAAGGGGCCACTCAAAATCACAAATGCATTATCAGATGAACAAAGCACTTAAGACCAGTGGAAAGTGCATGGTTGACAAGGGCCAACCTTTACCCACAGGATGCACTTAGAACCACCAGAGCATTGTAGGATTAATAGAATGCTATCAAAATCACTGGATCAGACAAGAGAAAGACAGGACTGGCATCCCAACTGGGAATGAAGAAGTCAAAGTGTTACTCTTTGCAGATGACACGACTCTCTATATAGAAAATGCTAAAGACTTCACTAAAAAAGTATGAAAAAACTATAAACAAATACAGAAAAGCTACAGGATCCAAAATCAATGTACAGAAATCTACAGTAATCTTATTCAGTAATAAAGAGTTTTTAGAAAAAAGAAATCAAAAGAACAATTACTTTTGCAATCACAACAAAAATAATAAAATATATAAGAATAAAGCACAAGACATTGAAGGACCTACACTCAGAAGATGCTAGGTCAGTATTAAAAGGAATTGAGGAAGATGCAAAGAAATGGAAATATATTTTGTGTTCATGAATTGGAAGAATCAACATAGTTAAAGTGACCTACTAACCAAAGCAATATACACATTTAATGTAATCCTCATCAACATTCCAATAAAATTGTTTAAAAAATTGAACAAAAATAATCAGATTTGTATGGCAGCACAAAATACCTGGAAGAGCCAAAGCAACTATGAGAGAAAGAAACAAGGCTGGAGGTATCACTCTGCCTGAATTCAAATTATGCTACCAAGTGGCAATAATCAAAATGGCATAGCGCTGACAGAAAAACAGACACACAGACCAATGGGACAGAATGGAGAGTCCAGAACTAAAACCTCATGTATATGGGCAAAAGATTTTCAAAAAAAAGGAGTCAAACATATTCAATGGAGAAAAGAAAGCCTCTTCAATAAATGGTCCTGGGAAAAGTGGAAAGCCACATGCAAAAGAATGAAACAAGACTGTTGTCTACCACTATACACCAAAATTAACACAAAATAAATCTAACACTTGAGTATAACAACTGAAACAATAAATTACAAGGAGGAAAAAGAAAAAAAAAAACCTAGGTACTAAACTCGGAAACAGACTTAGAGAGGATTTTTAGCTTTGACCTCAAAAACAAGGGAAGTAAATGCGACAATGAATGAATGGGACTACAGTAAACTAAACAGCTTCTGCAGAGCAAAAGAAATGATCGACAAAACAAAGAAGCAACCATCTGAATGGGAGAAGATATTTGCCAACAATGTCTCTGATTAGAAGCTAGTATCTGAGCTATATAAAAAGCTCGTACAATTCAAACACAAAAACAGAAAAAATCAAATTTAAAAAATGGTCAGTCGACCTGAATAGACATTTTTTGCAAGAAAACATACAAAGTGCCAGCAGACACTTGAAAACATGCTCAACTTCACTGACTAATAGCAAAATGCAAATCATAAACACAAAAATACAACTTTGCACCTGTTAGAATGGCTTTTGTCAACAGGACACATAATAACAAGTGTTGGAGAGGTTGTGAGGAAACAGGAAAACTCATACACTGCTGGTGGTAATGTAAATTGGTACAGCCACTCTGGAGAACAGTATGGAGGTTCCTCAAAATATTAACAATAGATTTAGCATATGACCCCACGATCCCCCTTCTAGATTGGGAACCATATGATCTCAATCCTTTGTAGAATATAAAATTGAAAGCAAGAAACAACCAAGAGAAACAGAGAGTCAGACACAGACAACAGTTCAGTTGTCAAGAGAGGGAAAGGGGGAGGAGAGAGGTAGGTCAGGGTAAAGAGGGTCAGATATATATGATGATGGAAGGAGATTTGATTTGGGGTGGTGAACACACTGTGTATTACACATATGACTTATTACTGAATTATACATTTAAAACTTACATGATTTTATTTGTCAATGTCACCCTGATGTATTTAATTTAAAAAGAGCAGTAAGTAAAAATACACTGTATAACTACACTGTGAATATTTTCTTTAAATTTCCTGAAAAAGGGCTAGGTTTCCTACTATATTAGTAAAAAACTCCAAAGCATCATTAAGAAAAGATACAATTGAGTGACATCAGAAACATGGCAGAGTGAGAAATGTCCTAGATTCCTCCTCCTTGAAATAATAATAAGCTAAACATCTAAAAGTCAAAGGAAAACACCCAAACACTCACTGGCACATCTGAGCATGATCTCTGTGCATAAAAGCTACTACAGGTCAGAACCCCTTCAGTCAGGTAGTTGACAGGGAAAAACAAATGAGCTTCCACCTGGAGCTCCCTGTAGGAGGAATGAGGAGAGGAGAAGTTGTGGCGAGTTCCCTGAGCAGCCCTGCTTGGGAGATCTGTGAGCTCCACATGTCCTGCAGTAGTGCACAGGCATTAGGGCAGAAAGTAGAGAAGTGGGGATGGCAGAGAAGTGGGGATGGCAGAGAAGAAAGAGTTGATTACTACCAGTCATGGCTGCAAAACATGAGGCTTAGCTGCAGATCCCATTCTTCAACCTAGACTCCTACACCCATATCATTCAAGACCAAATGGTTGAGCCCCAGGGGAATCTGAGCAAACTTTATGGAAACTGTCGCCAACACTGACAGAGACTGAAGATAGAGAGCGTAATTGAATCTCTTTAAAAATAATGGCATTATTCAGACTTTATATAAAACAGGGATCCAAAAATATAGACACCACCTACTGGAAACCAAAAGAAAAAAACATCTTTTTTGAAACAGGCTAAAGAGAGACTACATAATAAATCTTCTTTCTGGGAAAAAAACAAACAAACAAACAAACAAACAAACAAAAAAAACAGCATACACTTTCATTAAAGCCCAGGAGGAGAAATAGTCCATTAAACATCATGAACATCCAAGGTGACAAGTTATCTCAGACAGAAAGAGAAAAAGCTCAAGAAAATAAGCTTACAGACATAGAAATATGAGACGTGAATGACAGAGAATTCAGGATGGTACTTCTGAAAAAACTTAATGAGATCCAAAACAATTCATATCAAAAATTTCAGGAATTGAAAAAACAACTAGATGAGCAGAATGAGTTCTTTAGCAAGGAGATTGAAACCCTCAAAAAGAAATACATAGAACTTCTGGAGATGAAGAACTAAATGAAGAACTGCAAGAGGCAAAAAATGAAGCAGAAGCTTGGGAAATAGACTCGACCAAATGGAGGATAGACCAAATTGAAGACAGAAATCTAGAAATAAATCAGAAGCAAGAAGAGAGAAACCAAAGAAAGAAAAATCATGAAAGGGAAATACAAGAACTAGCTGATATCATCAGGAGAGGAAACATAGGAATAATGGATATTTTCAAAGGGGAGTGAAAGGAGCAGGATTTAGAAAGAATTTTCAGTTAAGTATGTGATGAGAATATCCCAAATCTAAGGAACAATTTGGAGTTTGGATTTCAAGAAGTCAACAGAACACCCAATTATCTCAACCCAAAAAGGCCTTCTCCAAGATACATTATATTAAAATTATAAAAGTACAATGACAAAATCAGAATTCTCAGGACAGTCAGCAAAAAGAAGGCAGTAACCTATAAAGGAAAACCCATTAGATTATCATCTGATTTCTCAGCCCAAATCTTACAAGCAGAGAAGAGTGGAATCAAATATTCAAACTATTAAGTGAAAGAAAATAGCAGCCAAGAATAATGTACTCAACTATGCTCACCTTTAGATATGAATGAGAAATAAAGCCTTTCCGGACATGCAAAAATGGAGTGAATTCTCTACTACGAGAGGCCTGCATTACAGGAAATATAGAAAATGGTCAGCTCATCAAAAATAAAATGACCAAAAACAAAAAAGAAAAAAAAAAAAGAAGAAAAACATAATTAGGAGTAAAATGACTAGCAAGACGATAGAAACAGAGAAGTACAATCCTTACTAAGATCAGGGCATTATAAGCTTAAACAATAAGAAGAGAAATGCTTTAGTAAGATAGTAATGAATGTTCAGCACACGAGACAAATTGAGACAACAATGACTGAAAGGAGGAGGATTCAAAGACCCAGATTCTCTAAGGCGAATGGACATAACGCATACGCAGAAGAAAATGGATGATTGTATATATGTAACTGTCCTTTACATATTTGTAATAACCACATGCCAAAGATTTAGAACTGAAGTATATAACATAAAAAAAAGAAGGACTAGAGGGGAAAAACTACAAAATCTAATCAAATTTAAAATAACAAACAAATAAACAAACATAACAGACACACTAGGAAAAAGAGCCAATGGAAACACAGAGCTACCAGAAAGCAAAAGATAAAACGGCTAAAAGAAGACTTCATATTTGAATAATCACCCTAAATGTTAATAGTCTCAACTCACCAATAAAAGGCACAGAGTTGCAGATTGGATCAAAAAACAAATCACAAACATATGGTACCTCCAGGAGACACATATCAGTTCCAAAGACAATATAGACTCAAAGAGAAAGGGTCAAAAACGATATTTCAAGCAAATGGCATTCAGAGAAAAGCGGGAGTAATATTACTAATATCAGACGAAATAGACTTCAAAATAAAAAGGATAAAGAAAGATTCTGAGAGACATTTTACAATGATAAAGGGAATTATGCACAGAGAAGACATAACACTTGTTAATATTTATGATCCCAATCAGTGAGCCCCAAAATATACAAAGCAATTACTAACAGAACTAAAAAGAGAAACAGAGCAAACATCATTGTAGGGGATCTGAATACACCACTGTTGGGTATGGACAGATCACAGAAACAGAAAATCAATGCAGAAATTATATCTTTAAAGGACACACTAGATCAATTAGATACAAATGACATTTACAGAACCTTTCATGCCAAAACAGCTGTTTATACATTCTTCTCTAAGATACATGGAACATTCTCATGCATTGACCATATACTGAGACAGAGTGATAGCCTCAACAAATATAAGAGGGTGGAAATTATACCAACCATATTCTCCAATCATAATGCTTTGAACCTAGAGATCAGCTGTAAAGAGAAAGCAGGAAGAACCACAAATACATGGAGGTTAAACAACATACTACTGAAAGAAAAAATGGGTCAGAGATGAAATAAAGAGATCAAGTGACATAGAAATCAATGATAATGATAGTACAACATATCAAAACTTTTAGGACATTGTAAAAGCAGTCATAAGAGGAAAGTTCATATCATTACAGGCCTACTCCTAAAACGAGAACGAGCCCAAATAAACAACCTAACATTAATCTCTAAAAACTAGAAGAGGAAAAAGAAATGGAGCTTAAATTTAGTAGAAGGAAAGAAATAATCATAATAAGAGCAGAAATAAATGAAATTGAAAACAAAAAATCAATAGAAAAACATGCAACGAACAACTGGTTCCTTAAGACACTTAAAGAAATTGCCAGACCCCTGGCTACACTCACTATAGTGAAAAGAGGACAGACACACGTAAACAAAATTAGGGATGAAAAGAGAGGAAATTATGACAGACATCGCAGAAACACAAAGGATCATACGGAATACTATGAAAAAGTATATGACACCAAATTTAATAACTGAGAAGAAATGGACCAGTGTTTAGTAATATACCTTCCTAGACTGTATCAAGAAGAACTAAAAAATCTAAATAGACTGATCAGCAGTTTGGAAATCGAAATGATCGGCAAAAATCTACGAAAAAGTAAAAGTCCAGTTCCAGTTGGTTCACCAGTGAATTCTACCAAACATTCAAAGAACATTTAATATCTATTCTCCTCAAACTCTTCCAAAAAATCAAAGAGAATGCAATACTTCCCAACTCACTTTATGAGGCCAATATTACCCTGACATCAAAACCTAGTAAAGAGAACACAAAAAGAAACTACAGAACAGTATCTCTCATGAACATAGACACAAAAAATTCTAAATTAGGATACTTGCGATCTGAATAAAGCAACATATTAAAAAGATTTTACATCATGATCAAGTAAGCTTCTCAGAGGCACAGAGATGGTACCACATTAATGTGATACGCCACATTTTTACACAAATGAAAAAAAAAACAATCATATGATCATATCAATAGATGCAGAAAAAGCCTTCGATAAGATACAGCATCCATCTAAGATCAAAACCCTTAACAAAATCAGTAGAGAAGGAAAGCGCCTTGACATAGTAAAGGCCGTATAGGACAAACTCTCAGCTAATATACTGAATGATGAAAAACTAAAAATCTTCCGTATAAGATCAGGAACAAGGCAAGGCTCTCCACTGTCACCACTCTTATTCAATATAACTTTGGAGGTCCTAGAAAGTGCAATCGGGCAAGAGAAAGATATAAAGTATAAAAGGAATCCAAATAGGAAATGAATAAGTCAAACTGTCATTATTTCTGGATGACATGATCTCTATATTGAAAACCCTAAAGACTCTACAGCAATTTTGAGAAGCAGATGATGACCAGGTAGTCATTAAAGAGAGTCCCTCTCTCTCAACCTGCTGTTCTGTCTCATGCTCTGTAAGTTTCCCTCTACACTTGATCTTCTCTCTGTATAGTTTTCTTTCCTCCCCTTTATAACTTTCCTCTCCTCACCCTATCTTCCTTATTTCGTTTTCCAAATTCATACTTATATGTTCTCTGTATCTGGCTGTCTCCTCTTCCAGTATTTTCCCATTTCTTTCACCATTCCTGGATTTATCTCCAGCATTCTTTCATTGGTCGCCCACTTCAGATTTTCTTCTATTTCTACCTTTTCAAATTTCTCTTCTCTTCCCTGTCCGCATTTCGACCCGGTGCCTCTTCATGTATCTTCCTCCCTATAGCTCCCTCCTGTTTCCTCCTGTATGTTCCTCTGTGTCTCTCTGTCTCCCTCTTCTTCATTATTCTTCATGGTCTCCTACCTTTATATCTCCATCTACATACTTTTTCAAAATTTTTGGTTAAGAAAACATGGAGGATGTACCATCTTAATCAGTTGCGTGTGTGCTGCTCAAGGGTGTTAAGCATATTGACGTTGTTGTGCAATGGAGCTCTAGAACTTTCTGGTAAATCTGAAACTTACCTGTGGAACAATAACTCCAAACAATAACTCCACCCCAGCCCTGGCATCCGCCATTCTGCTTTCTGTCTCTGTGATTTTGATTCTTACAGATATGTCATGTGGTACTTGTCTTTCTGATTCTAGTTAAGGATAGTGCCCTCCAGGTCCAACCGTGTTGTAAGTAACAGGACTATTTTCCCTGTTAAAGGCTGTGTAACATTCCATGGAATGGACGTAGCACATTTGCTTTATTCGTTCATCTGTCAGTGAACACTGGGTTTCTTTCACCTCTTAGGTACTGTGAATAGTGCTGTTGTCTACATTACTCTTTGTGAATATCTTTCTTTTTGTTCTCCAGTGTCTGTAGATGCCTCTTCAAATTCTGTCTTTTCTAGGGTTTTTCTTGCTCTACCTTTTCTCGTCCTCACTATGCTTTTGCAAATCCTCTTCTTTTCAAATCCTTTATCTGCCTGAACAACTCTGGCCACCCTGGGTTTCTGTTTTTTGGCCTCAGTCCCTGACCTGGGATAGGACCTAAAGGACCGATGTTTCACTCATCCTTGAAGATAATACCCGCCTACAGGAGCTCAAGGTCATGCTGCCCAACCCAGAGATGCTTTCTGGGTTCAAGATGTACCCAGTCAACTTTGAGAAGGTGCTAGGAGGGAGTACCCTTTGGCAGAGTAGGGTAGGCTGAGGTATCCTAGGCTTGTGTGGGGATTACAGGCCTGCCGCATTGCTCAGTGATTACCTTTGGTGGTCTAAGGGAGAATTTGCCTTTCCATGTCAAGTACCCGACATGGAAAATACTCTCCAGTAGGCAAGAATCCGTTTTTTCCTCTAACCCTGTCTCCCCTAAGTTCACTTCATTTCCACTCATAACAAGATGATGACAGCAACTTCCACATGGATTTCATTGTGGCTGCAGCTAGCCTCTGAGCAGAAAATTATGATATTCCCTTCGCAGACCAATATAAAGTAATGATTATCTAGACATCATCTTTCAGTCATTTCCAGGCTTGTTTCTTCTCACATCTGTAGTTCCTAAAGATCTCTAATGGCTACCCGGTCACCTTCTGTCTCACAGAGCAAGCTGGTTGCAGGCAAGATCATCCCAGCCATTGCCACAACCTCAGCAGCTGTAGTTGGCCTTGTGTGTCTGGAGCTCTACAAGGTGGTACAGCACACCAACAGCTTGAGTCCTATAAGAACAGCTTCATCAACCTGGCCCTGCCCTTCTTCGCCTTCTCTGAGCCCCTTGCTATGCCTCACCACCAGGTGAGAGCAAACTGTTGGTCTTAGCCATCAATGAATAAGGCTGTGTCTGTATTTGTGTGTGTGTGTGTGTGTGTGTATCTCAAATTGCCTGTAGTCTTCACCATGCAGGTGAGGCTTTGTACAGTTGTGTTATCTGTCCTTTAAGTATACTGTTTGTTAATTCGTCATAAAGATTTTGGAATGTAGACAAAGTAGCTGGCATGTATTGGAACTGATGTGGAGAGGGCCAGCAGATAGGGGATATTGAGTGGGAAGGGAAAGGGTATGGGAGGTGATTAAAGAAATTAGCAGATTCTCTGCAGTGTGGGACCTTGTCTGCCTCTATAAAAGTGTCCGTTACTCATGATGAAATGGGGCCACAAGAGGAACAACCTTTAAAGAAAATACCGTTGTGATTGATCTAATTTCAAACGTCAAGTTGGCTGATTGGGGCAAAAGTATCTGAGATGGCCCCTGTTGTACTCCCTTGTGCTTTGTTCCACAGTACAATAACCAAGAGTGCACATTGTGGGATCGTTTGAGGTACAGGGGCTGCAGCCTGTACCTAAGAAGAGATGACCCTCAGACAGTTCCTCAACTCTTTTAAGCCAAGGCCCCTTCTTTATTCACTACCCTGGTGCTGTGAGGGTGGAGTATGCAGGTGACTAGTACTCATCATCCCAGTGACACTGTTATCCCTCCTCCTTCCCACCATCTCTAGAGAGAACATTAATTGGAGATCACCATGCTGTCCCAAGGAGTGTTCATGCTCTACTCCTTTTCCATGCCAGCCACCAGACAAAAGGAATGCTTGGATCAGCCGTGAGTTGTCCACTGCACAGTCTGAGGGGTCCCTGTGTGGTGGGGTGAGAGCCTCAACTTCTAGCTACACCATTCTTATTCAGTTTCCCCTCCCTTCTTTTAGCCATTTGTCCTTTCTTGCCTGCTTTCTATCTCCCTGACCCTCTTCTCTCTCATCCTAGAATTACAGAAATCATTAATTGTGTGATCAAACAAACATTGGGCCAGCACGTGCGGGCACTGGTGCTTGAGATGTGCTGCAGCAATGAGAGCGGCGAGGATGTTGAGGTCCCCTACAAACGCTACACCCTCTGCTGAGCCCCCTCTGCTCTCCTGGTCCTCATCCGAAGCCTTTTTTGGCAGACCCCTCGTAGCTATGGCAGAAGCTGAGCTCAGCCAGGTCATAAGTCTTACATCCTTTTTAAAAATTTTATTTAAATTTTTTAACCTGCTGTTGCCTTCTACTGTTTAGAATTAGAATTCTTAATAAAGCATAGTTCATTGAGTTTGCATTGTTCTTGTGTTGGCAAGAGCTCACATCCATCTGTCTCTGTGAAGGAATGGGGTTCCTGTATCTCTGTAGATTTAAATTATCATCCTTCAAAAGTGCTCATCCCCACTCTAGAGGCATGAAATTTGCCCCAAATCCAAAGTTAGAAGACCAAGAAGATTAATTCTTACTGTTCTCCTTAACATGGGGTTTACTGCCTTTTCCTCTTGTCCTCACTGATGAGGGGAAAATGTGACAAAAGTGGACCACAGAATAGGACCATCCTTACACATGTTTTAAATCTGACTCAGGTTTTTACTCTACCTTCTTTCCCTCCAATTCCTTGCCATATTTGTTTTGAGAGGTAGTAGAGCTCTGAACCTGCATACGGTCTGAACACATTCTGACCAATGTGCATAGTCTGCGTCACTTCTGTTTTGTGCCTCTGATGCTCCATATATAAGTAGAGGAATAACATGCTGTTAAGTGGAGGAGTAAATGGATTGAATGTCCTTTTCAGGTGCTTGGTACCTAGCACATGCATTTGTTGTTGTCTCAAAGTTTAGATCCTCTAAACCCCTTTTTGGATTGAGTTTGATCGTATCCCATCTCACTTGGTGCTCCCAGACCATTTATAAGCATGGTTCATTGCTGTCAGGGGACCTGAAGTGAAAAAGCTCCAGTGCATCCTGGGTTTTAGGAAGAGCTCACGCTGCCCCTGAACCTCACCTGTCATAACCTTTGCCAACCCAAGCTGCAACTGGGCCAGCTCCAGCCCCTAGACACAGTATATGCCCTTGCCTCCTAATGGCCATCTCTTTGGCCTGCTGTCCCAGAGATTCATCTGATTCCCTGAAGATGGACTGTGAGACATAAGGGGCAGACGGGCTTAGGCCTGGTGTCTTATTTACAGTAGTGCTAGCTATCTAGATTAAGTGCAGAGGTTTCCAGCTCACGCACTTTTTCGTAATTATCGCTCTAGAGCACCCAGACAAATTTGCGTACGAGTTGCATTCTTCTGCCCCCTTTCTTCACTTTCACAGTTCCCAAACTCTCAATTCTAGCACAGTGTAATAGGATTTGATGTGAGTATGGAAATGCTCTGTTGTTGAATACTGTAGATACTAGGTCACACATAGCTATTTAGTACTTGAAATGAGTGATGAACTCAATTTTTTCAGGTTAAATTTTAATGAGACATCTCCATGGGATAGAGGCCACTGCAATTATTGAACAGAACTCATCATTTCTCCCTGTACCTCGTCTCCATCTGCATCAACACCTGAATCAGGAATTCACACACACTGAATTTCTGGAGTCCTGTTGGACAGCAACACAGCTCCTGAAACCTGTGGCACTGTTCACTTCTCAGCTCGTTGTGTCACATCCAAAGGCTCACCTGTTGACTTCGGTATTTGTTTCTCGTTATGCTCCTGACTCTTTTGTAGAGAAAGAAGAATTGCTTTCCCCTCGTTTTAGCTCCCCAGTGTCCTAGAATCACCATTGCCACTGTTTCCTTCTTCGGGGTCTATTCTTTCTGTACACAAGTGTGTGACACAAACACAAAGAGAATGACACTCAAGTCAGTCAAGAAGACACACATGAAGATGATGTTGGTATCTAGCCTGCAACTAATGGACTTCAAGCCCATACAGGGTGAGTAGTTAGAGAGAGGGCTGGGGGACTCTCACAATACTAGGATTGTAGTAATTACTCTGGATTCTCCAAAGAAACAGAACCAAAGGAGATATATATGTACATGTTGATACAGATTTTGTATGGAACTTTTCCATAAAGTTATGCATGTATAAACAAATTTTAGAAATGTTTAAGAAACACAATGGTGACAGATGGTAACAGCTGGATAGAAAATAGATCCATAGATGTCAGATGACAACTAGATAGATGGATAGATAGAATTGATAGAAATACATAACGAGGTTTAGTATTTGGAATAGACTCACATTAGCAGTCTTCCAATGAACTTAATCACAGTGCATGGTAACACAGACCTCCGAAGGGATCAATCAATGTTCTATATACATGCTTTCTTACCTCTATGCAGTCGTACTCCAGTTTCCGTTAGATAATCAGGATCAATCGCCACAGTAACCAGCACAGTAACTTCTGTCTTTGCCAGTTGACTCAGGAACCCAAGTGGCTGGGTGGCAGTCTTAACTTGTGATTCAGTGAAATCATGTTGTATCTGCAGGTGGAAGCATTTCTCCCTTTGGAAGTAAGATGTCCAGGCTGGCATTGCATAAGGTCACATAACAGGAAGCAAATGTCAGTCGGTCACTACGGGCAATGGTGAATACTGCCACTTCCTCTTCCACCACTTCATTCCTAGACTCAGAAATTCTGGTTATGGCACAAGCAGCAACATATGCTGGAGGAATTGAGAGCACGTACAGCCTCCTGAAGAACCTGGTTCCAACCCTGCAAGGTAAGGCCACCCAATCTGTACAATCACTGGGCCTTCAAACGGTAATGCCACTGCTTCATCAGGCTGCCTGCCTCAGTATTGTGGAGAACATGGTGAATTCCATGAGCATAGATCCCTTGCCTCACTCCTTCTGCTTTACAGTGAATTCTCTATTCGAAACACAGTTGTGTTGACCATCATGATGGAGAAGGAGGCATTCTGCCAGTCCACACATGGCAGTTTGGGCAAAGGAATTACATACAATGCAGGCAAATTTACAGTTAGAGTATGTCTTCCAGGAAGAACAAGTGCTGCCCCATTCTTGATGGAGGAAGCCCAATGTAATCAACTGGCCACCAGGGGTCAGGAACTCTTTTTGGTTCTCCTATGGGCAAACCAGGCCCTCAGCAGTGGGCATAGCCAGATCAGGCTAGGTGAGTAAAAGTTCTGCATTGCTGAGTCCAGGCATGTCTTCCATCCCTTAAGTCTACAGGACGGTGGGACGTTGGCTGGGGAAAGAGACTTGCAACCAGCAGGCAACCCACAGTTTTCCTTTCCAATGATAGCTGATACGTCTGCTGCCACTGTTTCAAGGTCAATTGGTCAAACAATTTCCTTAGGCAAACATCATTCTAATCACAAGTGATGTACCAATGGACTACCAGACTATGTAAAATAACAAAGATTAAAAATTATTTTGTCAAACGCCACCAAAATGCATGCGATCATCTCCTTTGAACAATCAACTTCGATGTTCGCCTTATTAATTTTCCTTATTTTTGACAGTTAAGAGTAAAATGATCCTTTTTTCATGGTAGACTATATACTATTGTTTAATATTTAGATGTTTTGGTCATTAGGAACAATTAACAGTCCTCCTCCTAAGGAAATTATATCTAAACTGTTTCAAGGAGTCAAGATCAAGGGAGTAAAGGCAAATGAAGAAACTGGAGTTAAGTGATATCTGATACAGTCCAGGATGAATCAAATTAAGGCCTAACTTTGGATGATAGGAGAGGGATAGATACAAATCAAATCTAGAAAAGCACACATGCGGTATTTACTTTAGCATTTTCTCAATTACATTACATTTTTCCTGTGATTTTAAAATTTAAGACCTTGGATTTTAGTTGGCAGAGGCTGTCTTTTTTCAAAACGTATCTCCTACTTAAAAGCATAGCATATTCTAACCAACTCAGTAATCATGATCACCATGATACTCTCACTGAAATAGTAAAGATCATATACTCTTGTCATAGATTTCATCGCTATCAGCACATGCGGAATTTTACAAATACTTCAGATGTTTCTTTTTCTTCTACTACCCTCAAAGCATTCAAGCTTATTTGTACCTTTATTTCCTGCCTTTGTGGGTCCACCTTTAAATTTTCCTATGCATGTTTTTATCTTGTTTTATGTTCCATCCAAAGAGAGACTTAATTCCTTATTCTGGCATTGAATAACTTTTAGATTCTGAGCCCTGCCTCAGCATGGCTAGCAACTCTCTTGAAGATCTGGCCTCTTCCCTATCTTCCCTTCCATACCTTTCTCTCTCACTATCTGTCCAGAGATACATGCAAACAAACTCTTCTCAGTCATGCATACGCCCACCTCACAAACGTGCCTTAACCCTTTCCCAGCATTAAAAGACCCTGTCTTTGCTTTTATATTTCACTGTTTAACTCATCTCAACAATTTCCTCTCTGAGATTTTTCCTGCCTATTATCTCTTGTCTATCTTGCACATCAGCAGAGATCTGGCACAGCACCTGCCAGATAATATATTTTAGTATTTATTAAATGAGCAAAATTAAATTAAATTTTACACTAATTAAAAGCTACTTTCTTTTTCAAAACAGCAAACTTCCAATTCTCTTCAAGCTATTATTTGTTGGTTTTTACTCTTCAACACAAGCTTCCCGCTTTCATAGTCAGTGGGATAGATTGACAGCTACATTTGCTGCTTGAGTCAGTCAATTGTTCTAGGCCTAAAGACAGAGAATGTGCATTATTTTTCTTTACTTCATATTCCAGAGGTCAAAATAGTTCTCTTTCCATACTCTGGAATTGTTACTGTGTCTTTATGCCCCCCATCCATTAATGATTCTCATCTACATACCTATACCTTTATTGTGTTTTAATTAGGCACTACTTAGAAAAAAACAAAACAAAACAAAACAAAACAAAAAAACCTTTCAGCCAAAAGGTTCAAATGGAATTATAAGTTTTTCAGAATAGGCCTTTTTACGTCACACAGTGAGTTCTCTTCCAATCTGTATGCCAAAAGTAGCCAAAAGGACATAGCCCCTCATTTGAGACAGTGCATTTACTAACCTAATTGCCTTACTAAAATGTGTAGACTGAGGGGAGATGAGAGTGGAAGAGTTAGAAGTACGCCCAATGTACAACAATATCCAATGTCTGCATATGTTAGGGAATATGGAACATCCATAAAATACTTTGGCTTTCTCACATTGTTTGAAAATAAAAGTTGCAACATTATCAGAATATAAACGACCTCGAAAGCTAAATGCAGAGAGATAGCGTGGCTTCACAGCACCACTGTGTTGCTGAAATCTGTGAATCAGCCAGAAGAAAGCAGCATTGTGGCTTGAAAAATTATCGCCAGTGACCAGACAACTTAGATTTTTTTGAGAGGAAGCAAATGGATCAGAGCAAGTGTTGCAGAGACGGTTTGGAAGAAGAATCTGAGACAGGAAATGTGTTATTTACATGGATAAGGGAGAGGAGGATTGGCAATGCTAGCATCCCCCACCCCTGTCTCCATGGCTTTTTACTAAGTTTCCCTACAATGCTGGCTTTGTAATTTATTAATAGTCACTATCAGGTTAGTAAATATAAACTGCAGCCTATTCCCAGATCCAGCCTCAAAGCCCCCACCGTGTTCTCAGCTATTTTTTCTCAAGTATCTTTTTCTTATCCTCTAAAGTATCCCTTTCTGGTCCCTAGAGAAAGAAGTCTCAGAATCGGTCAGGCGTATGCACCCTCTCTGCAATGTGTCCATGTGTACAAGTCCACATTTGCTTCTGATGTCCTTGTTGTTCCAAGCACCAGGCATCCTGCCAGGACCGCAGGCGCCTCTTACAACATTTAAGCAATGGCAGCATCCCATATAATATGATCTTTAGGAACAAGGGTCAAATGGAGCACTATCCATCAGGAGTCACAAGTCTGTCATTCAGTGATAAATTCTATATGAACTACATGGAGTTTTTCAGTTTGTATACCTGAACACTGATGATGCCTGCACTGTCATATACAATGACAATCTGGGGTTCAGGTAAGCTGCATCTGCAGCTAGACTCTAGCTTTCTCATCAGACAGTTGGACTTACGACGGGCATCTTAAAAATTATCTAGATTGGTCAGTCATCTGCCGATGTTTGTTTTCACAATGAATGCCCCAAGAAGAATGTCTTTGAATTGTCAGA
Source organism: Pteropus medius (assembly GCF_902729225.1). Lineage (NCBI taxonomy): Eukaryota > Metazoa > Chordata > Mammalia > Chiroptera > Pteropodidae > Pteropus > Pteropus medius. The sequence continues at coordinate 69,484 of NW_024343126.1, read as the reverse complement.
TGTAATATTCATGATGAAACAGCTATACTACTGACAACAGCCTCAGATGGACTAGGATTGTAAAAATACTCCATGAGCTGAGTTTGGCCCCTAAGTCTTCCCATTGAGTCCAACAAACATGTCTGCCTTCACATGTATGTAACAGCTGGTGACGATGACTAGCCAGACAGAACAGTAGACACCATCAAGCTTTGCCTTAGCTAAGCCATCTAGTGAATTGAACCGTTGAGGCTTTATAAATCAAGGCTGTCATTGCACCACCAGCTTTGTTCTGAGGCAGGGACTGAGAGATAGAGTTTCTCCTCGTAGAGTATTTGTGATCCCTTCAGATAAAACGGAGTTGATGCTAGGGCCCAGCAACTACAGACTTGAATTTAATCACCAGACGTAGAAGCATTCTCCAGTCTCTAGAGTCCAGCAAGGTACCAGGTCTCCTTCTTAGGTTGGGATGAACTTCTGTATCTCCATATGTTCAACATTGACACCACTTATTTTCAGCTCTGGCTACCCTTCAATTAATTAGCCAAAGCCATATTCCTTATTAGTTGGGACCTATCATATCATCTTTCTTCCTGCAACCTGGAAAGAAGTCATTAACAACTGACATACCATTTGGGAAGATACATTCAGTTTTAATAGTGCAGAATCCTTACTTTCTCTTGTCCACCACTTGAGTAAGAAAATTTGCTACAAGGTCCCAGAAAGTATTCTCCTATTTCTAACCTAAACTTGTGGACCCACATCCTTTTTATTTATGTAAAAATATTATTTCATTATTTTTTTTTTTAGTTGCTATTAACATTATGACAAAAATTATATGGCTTAAACCCAGTTGCTTTGAGTGGCTTATACAACACAAATCTGCTATTTTTCAGTTTTGGAAGCCAAAAACTCAGGGTTGGTTCCCTCTGAGGACTATGAGGGAAAATCTGTTCTCTGCCCCTCTGATAGCTTTCAGTGATTTGCTGGTAATCTTTGGGATGCCTTGGCTTGTAGACACATCACTCTGATTGCTTTCCTTATGTTCATAAGGCATTTTCTCTGTGTGCATGTCTCTGTGTCCAAATTTCTCCTTTTTATAAGGACACCAGTCATGTTAAATTAGGGGCCCATCTGACTCTAGTATGACCTCTGCTTGTATGCTACATCTGCTTGTATAGACTAAGATTTTACCATGCTTGAAAGGTAGGAACCTTCAAGTTACTTTTTCACACATACTGGCAGAAGACATGAGTCTGAGTCAGAGAAAAAAAAAGTTTTATCACTCATAGCAAAAACAGTAGTCATTGTTTATCTTTGTATTAGTTACCCTAATCATAACTTGGTAACATAGAATAGATCTTTGGTGCCTTCACATGTAGTGGTCTGTTTCAGGAGAGAATTCTCAAGATGGAGCAAACCCAGTTTTATAAGTATATCTTCCATCTGGGAAAGATATAGCATTTCTCATGGTGGTTAATAGCCACTAAAAACAAACAAACAAAAAACCTTAATGTATGTCTTGGAAAAGGAATAGTCAGGACTTATCATTCTTATCATCTAGAAGAAGAACATGTGGAAATAATCAAGGTGTGTAAATTCCCTCCCTCAACATATGAGGCTTCTGCTCCCATGTAACATAAAAATAACAGACTCCTCCAGGAAAAACAAAACAAAACAAAACAAAAAAACCAAACCAAAATAAAAAACAACAACAACAACAACAAAAACATTGTAAAAAGTCCTGATAGGTCTGCTTCAAGGATGGAAAGATCAATTCTGAATGCTTATAGTAAAACTAAAAATACCACTCTTCTTTTTCTTTTTTGTTTTCTCTCATATCTCAGCTTTGAAGAAATCTCAAGGAGATGGTAAGCTGAAAACGGGAGCCCACAATTACACAATAAATTAAAATTCTGAATGAGAGTAATTTCCTCAGAATTTGGAAAAAACTGTGATGCTCAAAGTTGGGGTGAACAACTTTTTCTCCTGTCTCCTTTCACTTGGATGTAGGGTGCATTTATGATTAATGTATAGTAGGGCCAGATAAATAGAATTCCACTTTTCTTCCGGAAGAACCAATAGGAAAGCACACAGAAACTGCAAAATCACAGTGTGATTGTAGAAAGGAAGACATTGGGGAAAACAAATCTATATGGTTGTGTGCTTAGTGGCATCACCCCTGTGCTGCCTGTAAATACCATGTAGTTAAGAATTGAACAAGCTAGTATTCATTTCTCAAGTGACCGCTGCATGGCACATTCAGAAAATAGATCTGAGTACAGCAACAAATGCTTTGAAAATGAAACTAACCCTGAAACCACAGAACCAAGAGCCTGCCTGGGACAGGCTCCTAAATCTTTCTAGATGAGGTTGATGTTCAAACAAAAATGTCAACATTCTTCGAAGACTTTACATAAGGCTCTGAATGTTAATTATCAAAAGCCCAGGATAAAACCCAAAAGTATCTTAGAGAGAATTAGGGAAAATCTCTTCATGTGGGCAATAAAATACAGTAGGTGCAAAACAGAGAGAGAGATCTGACAAAGGCTTTAGAGCAGCTGTTATCCAAGTGCTTCTTCTAGTAATCATGAACATTCTTGAAACAATCGTATAGATTAAAAGTCTTATCAAAGAAGCAGAAGATATAGAAAAAATCTGCACATTTTAGAACTGACAAAGAACATAAATAAGAACCCACCAGGGATATTCAAAGCTAGAAGCTGAATATTTTTTGAAGAAATAATAACTAAATAGGTTCTAAGTTGGGCAAAAGACATATGTACAGAATCGAGAAGAACAAATATGTAAAAAGGATAAAACTAACAAAATCCACATCTCAATGTACCATGGCCTAATTGCTGAAAACGAAATTAGAAACAATCTCCAAAGAAGCCAGAGAAAAAGAGTTCCTTAGCTACAGGAGAACTATGACTGAATTGACTATAAAGTTAGCCTTGTGTTGGCAGATGACTAGCCCAGGAAAGAAAGAGCAAAATTCTGCCACTCGATACAGTACCTTCTCAGGGATCAGGCAAAAGGAGTAATATAGCCTCTGGTAGGGACACGTTTGAAACACCAACTTCTTTGATTCTGAATCTCACCTTATAACACTCCCATTTAACTTGTGCAGAATGCTGGTATGAGAGAAAATAGATTTGTTCACAACCGGAGAGCAATTAAACAGTAGCAGAGTCCATTCATCTGGTGGTCCCCAACCCATACACACTGTTGATCACCGTGTCTGTGGGTGTTTGTTGGTTCATGGTTCTGGATTTGGAGGATGCATTTTCCTGTGTACCTTCAAGTGCTGAATTCCAAGAACGATGCTTTTATATGAGAGGATCCTGATTCTAAGGTTAAACAGAAATAAATCTGGATTGTTTTCCCACAAAGGGAGTCTCTACCCACTCCCTTTGACTAGATATTTGAGAGAGCTCCAATGACGAAAGAAAAGCACTTCTTCAATGAGCAGATTGAATCATAGTCTTTTTGCAGTGCCCTGTAAGGAGGCTGCTGACAAAATACAGTCCAACAGAGAGAGGATATAAAGTTTCTCTCAAGAAGTTCTTTGGTGAAAAATCTTGGGTTCCAGCTAACACTAGCCAGAGAAATTCACTTTCTGATAGTCAAGAAGCCTTGATGAGAGTGGCAGTGTCAACAACTTACAGACAACTGAGAAGATTATGGAATTTGTTGGTGTATAGGGGTAGATGTGAACAGAAATCATGTTCATTTCTGTGTCCTTCCATGCTGTGACCTTTGACCAATGTCACTACCCTTAGTAAGCATATTTGAGCCTTCTAGTTAATGAAGATCTGTGATTCTTAACATGTAATCATAAATATTTTTGTCAGTAATAGCCAGAATGATAAGCAAGATGAACATCAGACTGATCAATCACCAAGAAGTATGGCTCTTGGAACTACTGCACTCTGGTCCATCAATAATACCCGAGCTATATTATGTATGCTGTACAGTAGCAGGAATCTTTAGGGCAGAATAACTTGCCCAAAACTGGTGGACTGCAGCCCCATCTTCCCATAAGTAAATTACCCACAACAATTGAAAAATAATATTGACTAGGTATTTTGCCACTAAAAACATTTATTAGGGAAAAAGAAAGGGTTGCAACCCAGAACATGCAGACATGGCAAGCCACGTACATACCCTGACCTGTGGTTTGAGATGGAGGGGTATGTACAGGAGGGAAAGGAATGTGTTGAAAGAGGCAGTTATAACTACAGAGCTTTATTATAACATGGAGTTCTTCCTGAAGTGTCTTCTCGTGTAGGGTCCTCATGATTCTGTAGCCTGTGAGGACTTCCATAAGCGCTAGCTCCTCCCATAGACCCTCCAACTGATTGTTTGCTTAAAGTTCCAGTTAGTCTTTATTCCTCCACGTTTTGATTGATACTTTCTTTTGAAAGTGTTGCCAGGCAACATTCCATTTTTCCCACTCCAGCAGGCTCTTGTTTCCCAAAGTTAGGAAGGACCTCTTCTTGGTGTCCTCTCCCTCATCAGAAGGAAGGTGCAAGCAGGGGATCAGCTCATGTTCAGGGGCAACAGGTGCATAGCTTAAAAAGAAGAATTCAAAGTGGATTTAGAACAACATAACAACCAAGTCTATGTGATCAATTAAACCAGAGCTCAAACCTACAATGAAAAAAGACCATTATTATCTTGAAGTTCCTGATGACAGATTCATATTAAGAAAAATTACCCCTTTCACAGTAGATTTGAAAATGTAAATGAAGGTACATTCTTTCTAAGTAAAAGAGAAAAATGAAATAAGAATTAATAGTAAATAAGAAAAAGAATCATACAGCCCTTATCCAGTCATGTGGGAAAAACAATGTCCTTCCACCATCACTTGTTTTAATTTTATTTCAGCTTTATTTTCACGGCATCAGATTACATGAAGTTTCTCTCAGGTTTTGGTACTGTCTTTAGGACTGACAACTGTATACAAGGATCTGGGATCTGGTCGCTGGAGTTCAGCAGTACGTGGGTGTGTCAATGGTATCTGGTAAGGGCCCTTCCAGAGAGGCTGGCAGGAATATATTTTTAAGGAGTCTTTTCTTGTAAGCCGATCTCCAGATGGTAGATCTGGATTTTCATTTTTTCATTTCCTTGGATTGCACTGTGAAAAGATTGTTCTATCAGAGCCTGATGGTGTTCAGTAGAAGCTATTAAGACTTTAAATATTGAAGTATGACTTCCTTTATCAGCTGTAGATCCACAGAAGCAGGGATCAAATGCATGGTGCATTCTGTAAGAATCTTGAAAGGTGAAAGCTTATAAGTTCCAAAAGTTAGAACTGAGGTTTACAATGCTTTTGGCCAAAGTATGTGAAGACGATCTACAAATTTGCTAGTTGACTTTTACTGAGGCCATTAGCAGGCTCAATAAAACATGGAGATTGAGTGTGGTAGACACAGTGAAAATGTTGTAGAACTGACCAAATAGCACAACCTTGTTTTAGCACCTGACCAGTAAAATAGTTTCCTGTGTGACTGTGGAGTTTGACGGGAGCTCCCAATGGGATCAGTGTTCTCTAAGCATTTGGTCAATAAGAGGGAGTAGTTTTCTCCGTCCAATGAAAAAGCATACAAACCATGAATAAACATACATTTTTATCCATGAGATAGAGTTAGTGTATGGGGAAAGCTATATGAAATCTCTTCACCAGACCTCAAATGGTCTACTAGGCAATCTAAAATTTCCAGCAGCAGTGTCAATACGGTCCCTGGTATATCTTTGGAACAAGTGGGAAAAGTGAGGCAGGCACTTTTACAGCCTTGTTAATATCTCCCTCCACCAGTTTAGGTTCATAGATGCTTCCATTGTGCCAGTGGCCAAAACGTTTAATACATATACAGTATAAGGAGAGGGAACCTCAGATTTCTGGTAAGACCAGTTTGCTATTTGGCCCAAACTACAGTTGCCTACATTTATTGAACCGACAATTACTACATTTCCATATCGACTTTCCTTTTCTGGGGTTAATTGTTGGTCATTTCAGTCTCAGTGGAAACAGCCTGACTCCAAAAAGAATTGGGCCAAAGACTAGCATAGTTCTAATAAAATTGTCTGATGCCAAGTCAGGCAGAAGTGCCAAACAAATACTTGCAGGCAAAACACGGTCTTTAATTAGAAAAGCAGGAAGCCTTGAAATAGATCCCACATAGAGTTTGGAGAGCTTCAAAAAGAACAGAAGCTCCAAACCAGAAGGTAGACCAGTGCTCAAACTCCCTGGTCAGTGAGGGAACGGTCAGCTCAAACAACTTTTGTGGATACAGCACATGCTTGCTCAAGCACTCACGTGATGTCCAGCGTCCTTTCTGGATCCCCATGTGTGTCATCACATAATTACGACTTTAAATATAAAATGACTGTGACAAGGCCATGTCACTTTCTTTCAAGCTCCATGTTTGGGTGCTGTGACCCAGGTGGGTTCAACATGTGTTTTAAAAAGTCTTATTTCTGTTCGGGGAACATATACTCCAGCCACTGCATTATGTTCAACTGTAAGGATTGCAGGTTGTTCAGATTCTGTGATCCCAAGTGCATAGTTACTGTACAACAAAGCACAATTATTTCAAGTGCAAGAGGTCTAAAAGATTCAATAAAGCTGCTGGTAAAGAGCCTACAGTAGATAATTCATTTGCATTTGAAAACCATAACAATAAACCTGTCAAATACCAGTAAGAGCTGGAAGGGGGGAAACTATTGATGCAATGAAGAGAATCAAAGGGATGAAACAGATGCCTAGCTAAATTTATAATGAACAGTTTGAAGAAAAGTGAAGAACTACAATAAGTCCAATCATCCAAGATGAGAAGCAAAACATTCCTGTCATCTGGCTCGTTGTGCATGCAAAAGACAACAGCTGGGGAAAAAATGGTATAGAACTTACGACAGGATGTGGACATGGAAGTTGTTTATGAAAATCTTACTGTCTGTGACCGTTTGTACAAGTGCATTGGAAAATCTCCTTTAGAGACAGAACGTCTAAATTGCCGCTTTGTTTTTTACATATGGTGACTCAAATAAAAAGATGATTAAGAACACGTCTTCTATATTGCTATCAGCAAAACAGCATATATTATGCTAGACTGTACCTCGATGTCAAGCCTTCAGTAATGGATGTACATATGTAAATCATGAGAATTCTATAAATACAGAAGTGACTTGTGGACATAAAAGGGTCATACCACTAATAATGACATGAGGCAGCATTTAGTTAATAACTAATGATAAAAAGTTGTGGCTAGCGATACATAGGATAAAATTTTCTTTGCAGTAAAAAATAAAACAATTATTTTACCATCAAAATATGGTTTTATTCCAGAACAGCAAACAGTTTCAATGTGAAACAAGCAGGCCATAGTAAAAGTCATAGGCAAGTCCAACAGGTGAAGAAGAGAAATGTTATTTCAAGAGAGGCAATGGAGATGTTGGGTGGGGTCATTTTGAATGCAAGTCCATTGGAGAAATGAATGAGATCGGCATGGTTCACAGTGAGTTCAGGTTTCTTGTTGGCTGGGTTGCTGGGCATCAGTTTCTTGTAGGAAACACAGTGTAGGTCTTTCATGTTGTGGCCTATCATTGGTCTTTCTTTCCCGCAGAGGAGCCTTCTGTGAGATAATTGATGTTGCGTGAGAGCGTCCTCACCTGGCCCCCAACTTCACTGGCATGAGGTTATCCCTCATTCAATTTCACAGCAATTATAAAACATCTACAGTTGGATTCCTTCCAATACATGAAAATCATGTTATATTACTGTGATCAAAAATGGATAAAGGCCAGAAACACTGTTATCATGTTCTATTATGAAAGTCAGTAGGTGTTAAATTGAACCACCTCTATATGTTGTGGCACGATCAATTCTAAGACCCACAGAGCCAGTTGAGATGAATTATGAGCCTTTATTAGCCGGCTGGCGATTGACTCTCTACCAAGCAGGGTTCCAGGAGATCAGCCCTGAGCTCTCAAAAGAGGCAGTTTATAAAGCCTAAAACCACACACCCTGGTTTAACATCAAACAAGCTGACAGAGTAACCACACTCTAGTTAACATCAAACAAACAAGCAGATTACAGAAGCAGAAGTTGGCCTTTAGCATATTTTTGCCCACAACCACACCCTTACCATTCCCCACTGGTTTTTTTAGGGGAATTCAAATCATTGATTTGTCAACCTGGAGTGGTGGGTAGTGAGTTCTGAGAACCATGAGTTTCACTGTCTGCACCCTTTTTTGACATACGTAGTTAACAGTAGATCTAATCCTCTCCTATTCTGTCAGGTTTCACCTAAAAGCCATACAAAGACCTCCTTACTTTAGGACGGAGAGAATTAAGATGGTCCAGACTGGACCCTTTAGTGGGTCCTCTGTCCGACGCAGGGTCCATTGTTCTGATGTCTGTGGTGGATGGTGAATCCAATGACGGCATCCAGCTACCTTGACCGCGTTGGGTGTTCTGAGTGTTGTAGCTGCCAGCCCCTGAAAGACACACGGACCCCCAGAAATCAGTGAGTTATAGGAAACATGCTCTTTATTCAGCCAGCTGGGTCTGCCAGGGGTACGCAGACCCAAAATTAAGAAGCCCCAAAATGTAGAGGTACAGGGATTTGAAGCCCTAAATCCCATTCCTCATTCTGTCTTAAACGCAAAGGTCTATTTTTCTCCTATAACTACCTGCCAACCACTGGTCGGTTGCACAAGCAGGGGTACAGAAGCAGAAAGCTTATTGTTAGAATGTTATGTTCCCATGGGTGATAGCCTATGTTCCCATGGGCGATAGCCTATGTTCCCACGGGCAACAGTCAAGCAGTAATTTTCCGGCCAGCACAAGAGGATGACAGGGAAAGGTCCGTCCCAGCAATGCTCAAGAGAAGCAGGCTGTACCTTTTTCACCGAGATCCAATGGCCTGGAGCGTCGCTGTGTGGCTGGACTGGATGCTGAGCAGTCGTTCTGGTGGCAGAGACCAGTTGGTGGGTCTCCTGCCGTGCGAGATAGAGGGCATGCAAGGACTTAAGCAGTGAAAAATTATGAACTTCTGTTAGCTTTTCTTCCCCTAATTTGGGGAGGAGAGGTGGGGGTCTTCCAAACATCATTTCATAAGGTGTGATGCCCTTACAATAGGGTGTGCACCGTGCCCTTAACAGGGCAAAGGGGAGGAGACTCACCCACTTTTCGCCTGTTTCCAGCTTGAACTTAGTTAGGGTTTCTTTCAAGGTTCTATTCATTCTTTCTATTGCCCAGAACTCTGAGGCCTATAAATGCAATACAATTTCCAATTGATCCTTAACACCTTTGCTAGAGATTGGCTGGTCTGGGCGATGAAAGCCGGGCCGTTGTCAGACCTCAGTGTTATGAGCAGGCCAAATCGAGGCACTATTGCTGAGACTAATTTCTTTGCTACTATCTGAGCGGTCTCCTGCTTAGTGGGGTAGGCTTCAGTCCACCCTGAGAAAGTGTCAATGAACACAAGCAAGTACTTGAATCCGAAGGTTCCCAGGCTGACCTCAGTGAAATCCAACTCCCAATGTTCCCCCGGTACCTGACCACAAAGTCTCATCCCATGTTGTATTTCCTTGAAGGGCCCTGGATTCACTTGTGCGCAGATGTGGCACTGGGCTGATACCTGCTTGGCCATTTGTTGCAGCCCGGGAATGGAATAATCTCTTCTCAATAGTTCAATTAACTTGGTTCCTCCCAAGTGAGTGCTCTGGTGAACCTGGGTTATAAGGTCTCAGCTCAAGGCCTCAGGTACTAACCCACTCACTAGATTTCTCTTTGCCTCCCAGCTTGTTGCATAGTTCAACTTCCCCTGAAGTGTAGGTAGGGGTGCATCGTCAGGCAGTAGGGTAGCTAGGTTGAATGCGGCAGTTTTCAGGAATTGTATGTGAGGTGGGTTGAACCATTGCAGCCCCGGTATACCTGACTCCTTCTGATATTTGGCTAAGGGCTGTCAAGTCCGGTCTGGTCGAGTTCTGGTGACCTGGACAATGGATGATTGCCACTTTATTGGCAGCCAAATTGCCTCTAGAAGGACTCGTATTTCTTCCTTATTCTTAATGTATTTTCCTCCCGACATCAGTTGCCCCCGTTCCTTACATAATGCCATGTGCCGTGGCAAAGGCATGTCTGCTGTCCGTGAAGATGTTAAGTCTTGTTTTCACCCCACCGCAGTGCTTGAGTCACTGCTACTAGTTCAGCCCGCTGAGATGAAGTTTCATGGCTTAGGGCTTCTGCCCAGATGACAGTTTCATGGTAACCACTGCAGCCCGGGATACCTGACTCCTTCTGAGGTGAAGCTACTGCCATCCGTAAATAGAGTAGCGTCCAGGTTTGGCCAAATGCTGTCTGTCAGGTCCAGTCTGGTGCAGGTGACGTTCTCTAGGACCTCAAGGCAGTCATGCAAGTGTTGGCGAGGGTCATCATCAGGCAGTAGGGTAGCTGGGTTGAGTGCGGCAGATTTCAGGAACTGTATGTGGGGTGGGTTGAGAAGCACGATCTGATACTGGGTGCCGGGCTTCTGTACTGGGAGCAAGGGAGTGTTCCAAGGGGAGTGGAAACTAAGATTCCTGCCTTCCTCAACCTTCGAATATGAACAGCAATACCCGTTCGGGCCTTCTGACTGATAAGGTATTGACGTACCCAGGCTGGAGTAGCTGAGCTGGACAGAGTCACTATAATAGGAGGATGATGTGCTGCCAGACCGGGGGGATTTGCCTCTGCCCAGACACCAGGAATCCTTTCTGGATTTCAGATAACAGGGGATTTTTAGGCAAGACCCCAGGCAAGTTTGCTAGGGGCTCCTCTAGCAAAAGGTATTCCTCAGACAATGGGAAAGTGAGTGGAATGGTCGGTGGGCCTGACCCAACAGTCAGTTCAGTATGCACTTCCTTGAAGGAGATCATGGCCTGTAACTTCTGTAGCAAGTCTCTACCCAGCAGTGGGTATGGGCATTCCGACATAACTAGAAATGAATGAGCAATCGTTCCTTTTCCCAGATCTGTTATCTTGGCTTGGGTCCAAGGGTATGATTTCCCTTGTCCAGTGGCCTCTTGTATAAGTGTCTTTTCCTCTGAGAGTGGGCCCTGGGCGCTCTGTAGGATGGAGTAGGTAGCTCCTGTGTCCACCAAGAAGTTCACAGGCCTGACCCCATCTTGTAAAGTTACCCTGGGCTCGCGGGGGCTCATAATGTAAGAGCCCTGACCTCTTCATTCTGTGTCCTCGAAGAGGATGAGGGCCTTCTTCTCAGGGGCTCGTCCTTTTTCAGGGCACTCATTCTTCCAATGTCCCTTTTTCTTACAATAAGCACATTGGTCCTTCTCTAGCCCGACTCTCCTAGGTCCATTGTTCGCTCTGGGTGCTGTCCCTGGCCTCTGCCTTTTCCTCTCAGTCCCTTTGGATTGGCTCCTTGCATGGTTGCAAGCAGGACCTTGGTCATCTTCTTGGTGTGTGCTATATCTACCTCATCTCTATTGTTGATACTCGTTGGGCTATCTCGACCAGCTCAGACAGGTTCTTTCCTTCGAACTCTTTCATCCTCTGCAGTTTATTTCTAATATCCAGGGTCGACTGACTGACGAAGGCTAAATTCACAGCCCTCCTATTATTAGGCTCCTCTGGGTCAAAGGGGTATATAACCAGGATGACTCTAAATGTCATTCCAGGAACGCCGCCGGCGATTCATCCCTACCTTGGATGACCTCGCTTACCTTAGATAAGTTAATGGGTCATCAGGTGGCAGACCGGAGGCCCTGGAGCAGAAGCTGGCAATACCGTTGGAGAGCCTCCTTACCTTGGCTGGTGTTGGGGTTCCAAGGCAGACGGGTGTTCGGGAAAACATGCTGGATGTGGGCCAGATCGGTGGAAGGCTTCCTGTTGGGCTCTAATACCATCCTTGCAGCCTCCCTCAAGATTCACTTCCGCTCCTCTGAGACAAACAGGACTTGGAGGAGTTGCTGACAATCGTCCCAAGTCAGCTGGTGGGTAAAGAGAATAGTCTCTAGGAGAGAGGTTAATCCCTGGGGTTTCTCTGAGAACGAGGGATTCTGGTGTTTCCAATTGTACAGATCACTGGTGGAGAAAGAGACATAGACCATGAATGGCCTCTGGGTTTCTCCCCCAACCGGGGGAGCCAATTGCCAGAGTGGGGCCAGGACTGCTGCCTGGTTCGAGAAGTCAGGGACAGGATCAGGGTCTTGTTGGTGCTGGAACACAACCCCACTGTGGGTGTGGGGAGGACTCTGCAGGGGTTCTGCCTCCTTGTTAGATGGAGACAGAAATGGGTCACGAGGGGAGAAAGAGGGAGGATTAGTGATCTCAGGATCCTCAGGGGTGCCTGTAAAACAGGGTAAAGAGAGTTAGGTGTCTGTCTGGACGGTTTCTCTTTTGGCCCTTTTGGTGTGGAGAGGACGGACTTGGGAGTCACCGTGGACTCGGCTGCAGCGGCAGTCCTTCAAGTACTTGGGAGGGCATCAGAAACAATATTGATCCACACATCGATATATGGAGCCTGATCAGGGCGGCCAGGATTTCCGTAGATAATGCCCTGCACCTGAAAGGCTGTTTGCAGGTCGAGTGACCCCTCTGATGGCCACCCTGTTCCAAATGTGGGCCAATCTAGAACCTCTGAAGGTCAAAGGGAGTGACACTAGCTCCATAGGCTTGGGATCGTCTCCTGAAATCCTTAAATTGGTTAAGGAGACACTGAAGAGGGGTAGGACGATTCGAGGAAGAAGCCTGACCCATGTTAGTAAAAACAAGCAAGATCCCCACAAAAGCCAAATAAGCCAGGGCTAAGATCAGCCCTTGACCCAGCGTCCAGTCAGACAGGGCCACAGAGGCCAGACCTAAGGAAAGAATTAAAATACCATACATCGATATATGGAGTAAACTTATGAAGACCAAGGCAATAGGAGGGTAACAGTACATTCGACCAGTCTGGACAGACAGACACAATACAGACAGACAAGACAAACTACAGGTAACACAAAACGCTAGCGTACCCCAAATCCTGAATACCTGAACCGGAAACCTGGATACCTGAAGTCAAGTCTGACGTCTCAGATCTTGACCAATCTCGGGAAGTATTGCTGCGTCCAGCCTTCCACAAGTTTTCTTTAGGGCCCACTGACAGACAGATCCAAGTGCAGTCTGACTTACCGGTGAAGCTGCTCCAGATGGCTCATGCCCAATTGTTACAGAATTGAACCTTTTGTCCACCTGCCCTCCTGGGCGAGTCTGCTTGGCACCCAGGGCTAAAGAATGTCTCTCAGCGACCGTCCCCTGGATGGGGGTGGGTCCTCACCCAAGGTGGCCAGTGGGGTCACGGGTCTTAGGAGATCTCCCCCTCTGGAGAGATCTCGCTGGGGCCTCCAAATGTTGTGGCACGATCAATTCTAAGACCCATGGAGCCAATTGAGATGAATTATGAGCCTTTATTAGCCGGCTGGCAACTGACTCTCTACCACGCAGGGTTGGAGGAGATCAGCTCTGAGCTCCCAAAAGAGGCAGCTTATAAAGCCTAGAACCACACCCTGGTTTAACATCAAAAAAGCAAGCAGATTACAGAAGCAGAAGTTGCCCATGAGCATATCTTTGCCCAAAACCACACCCTTAACATATGGACCCCTTGACTTTGTATGGGATGTCTTATTTTTATGCAATATACTTGTCAGGTTGTTTTCGGGTTTTCATTTGTGTTTGGTTTTACCTATGTCTTTTTACTTCTTAAGCCTTTTTAGATCCACCCGACTTAAACATAGGTATTACTCATAATGTCATGTCTTTCACATTTAAAATTCTCCCAGAGTTTTGTTCTAATACACATTATTTCACTTGTGGTTGCACCTTCGACACATACGGATTTCATTGTGTGTCTACGCATTGTCTTAACAGAATTTACCGAATGACCCAGTGTCCCCAGAAAGGAATGTGGTATTCACCACACTAACCGGTTCTAAAGTTCTTGCCGAAAGTAGATTTCATAAGGAAGGGCAAAAATGGGCGGAGGGCAAACTTCGGGATGCTGAGTCAAGTCCGGTGGAACAGCAAATCAGGCCAGGATGGCCCCGTCCACCCTAAACATCTGCTGCGAGCTCGCGGCTCCAGGCTCCGCTTGGCTGTGGGCGCCGGAACCTGCTGGGCGGGTCCTTCACCAAGGCGCGCTCGAGATCAAGAAACGATCCCCGCGAGGCCGTCTGAGATGGCCCACGGCTTCGTGACGCACAGTCACGGACTCAGAGCCACCAATCCCGCGGGCTGGGGCGGGGCCTACCGCAGGTCACGTGGAGACCCGCTCACCGGCCACGCCCTTAGCCCAGGACTGGGTACTACCAGTGACCGACGGGCAGGCTCCACCCCATGCCCCACCCCTTCAGTGTTTTCAGACCTGCAATTGGCGAGTAGGACCCTGGGACCACAGCACTGATTGGCTGCTGACGATGAACTGGCTCTACTAGCGGTGCTTACCTTCCCACCTTTGAGCCTGGCAACCGAGCAGGAGCTTGGACTCTGTGCCTATCCCACGTCTGCTTGCAGCATGCACACATCAGCGGGAGACTGACAGGAAAATGGCTGTCTGGGAGAATATGCCATGCGAATTCCCCTTAGCCGAAGATCTTCAAATTCCAGCCTAAGAGCGCAAGGGTCCAAATCCCATCAGCCTCCAAGGACACGGAGGCTACTCACCTTGAGTGAGCCCACATCCTCTAACCTGGAGGGACCTCAAATCTCATTGTCCTGACAAACCCCAGCAATGTTAGACCCCAGCAAACACCGTGAAAACCACAATAACCCTATTCCCGAGGCACCTTCAAACCCCTCATCTTGGGAAACCCTACCTATAGCACCTACTGGAAGACTAAACTCACAGAGTCGGACAGCCGAAATGTCCTAGGCCCAGAGCTCTTAGTCCCGACTATTTCAAAGGGCCTAGCTTCACTCAGTGTCCAGGAACCTAAAGCATCTTAATGAGAGCCCTAAGAATTCATCAGCCTGGAAGATCCCCAACTCCCGCGACCTGAGCATTCTCAATGGCTTCTCCCGAAAGACCTCCAATTTTGTCCCAAGAGACT
Source organism: Pteropus medius (assembly GCF_902729225.1). NCBI lineage: Eukaryota > Metazoa > Chordata > Mammalia > Chiroptera > Pteropodidae > Pteropus > Pteropus medius. Next base: position 54,409 of record NW_024343126.1, on the reverse strand, counting down.
ACAAATACCACCAGCATGAGGGAGCCCAAATCATATCAGCCTGAGAGTCCCTTGCCCCGTGAAGACTGAGTCTGCTTTATATGGTTTATGCCCGGAGTTTTCGATCATCCCCAGTTGGGATTCCAACAATGCCCCTTGAGAAATACGCATCTTTGGTATCCACAAGGGCATGCTGATGGTCAGTCTGACCCCATAACCAGAAGCAGGGGCCTCCAAGTTTCCTTAGGACTTCTGTGGCCTCTCACCTTAGGGCTCCCAGCAACCACTCACAGCCATGTCCATCCTGCTGCCTTTGCCCCCTTTCCTGAAATGGGCCCAACTACGGGAGAGTTATCAGTAGACTCTCTCCCACATACACAGATCCTCTTAGAGTCTCCACATCTCCCTTCTCTGGCACATCTCCCTTCTCTGGACGTCTTATCAGATGGGGAAGGCAGGTCTGGCTCTGGGTAGTGGTCTTCACTGTCAGCCCCTCTCAGTGCTTTCTCCACAACAGGCATCTTGGCCTCAGGGCTAGGAGACTCAGCGGGCCTTTGTGGTCCTGGTAGCATGAGGCTTGTGGGAGACACAAGGAAGAGAGGGCATAAGCCCAAGGTGAGAGACGAGGGAGGCAAAGCCAGCCTCTAAGTGGGATCTGAATGTGTGAGAGGCCTGGTGACAAGGAACTGGTCGCCAGAGGACCACTGACTCCTAGCCTGCACTGGTGAGTGACCCTCTCTGTGTATGCACACAGAATGGGATGTTCTTTTCTGTCTGGGGAATGGGGAGAGAACAGAGTAAAGGCAACAACACCTGCTCTGGGTCAGGGGAGAGCCAAAAAAGTGCTCAGTGTTTGTTCAGGTATCAGGACAGGATCGTGGGGGAGAGAAAATCTTCATCCTTGTTTCACAGAGACCATCCAGAGGTCTCAGTTGACACCCTGCACACAGGTAGATGAGAAGGCCTAGCTCAAAGTTCTGACTTGTATTCTGATGTTATTGAGGGAATCTATTATTTTCTCTTGGCCAATGATGCTTTCCAAGACATCCACTTCTCCAAGAAGAATATACAGACTTGGAAGACTGGGAGAAAATCTATTCCAGGAATGTGAAAAGGAATTATGATGTGCTGCAGGCTATAGGGAACAGGAAGTGCTAGGTACAGATGAGCCTGCAGGAAAACATGCAGCTTCTGTATTACCTGGGCTCTCTCTTAGGTAGTTCCATCTGCCTACAGTTTCCTTCTGTGTGGAGAACAATTTGGAGGGAAATTTTGGTCTTTTGTGTCAGCGCAGGGCTGACACTAACAGTACAGAGCTCAGGATGCCTTGCTCTAGGCTCTCCCAGCCCATCAGAGTGAGTCACTCTGGCTTTGTGGTGCTTTGTTTTTCCTTCAAGATGTTCTCGTTCAGGATAATGAAAATATGTTGTTCTTTTCCAGGTCTCAGAACCCCTAAACCAGCATTCCTGTATCAATGCAGGCAGGCCATCAAACCCCAGGTGGATGACTCTGAGGATTCTGATGAAGAATGGTCTCCAAGGCAGCAAGGAGAGGGGCCAAGAGGACTTAGCGGTAGCATCCTGAAACTTACCAGGATTTAAGTCGGAGCTGCATCTCAGGTTACAGGGGATGGTGTTTGCTTCTTTAGCAAACAAGGTGCAAAACTGTATGTCATCCACTAAGGAGCTATTCACAAAACATGTTTCACTGCGTAAAATAATTATATATAATTTATAAGATATATCCATATAGCCACAGACATGCACATTAATAATCAGTAAGTGTATAATAACCTGAGAGTGAGTAAGATCAATTCAGAAGACTTATCATCAAAAGAGAAGCAGGAAGGTCTGCCAGATGACTTGGCTGTGTCTTGGTTAATTTTTTCTTTCTTTTAGAATTTTGAAATAGAAATGAAAAGATCTGAAGCCATTGTGGCAGATGTTGAGATCAGACTGTATAGTTGTGGATGTATAGGTTTTCCAGTAAAATTGTGCTTTTCTGTTTGTGTAAAATGTATCATTTTTAAAGAAAGATTAGTTTTGCTAAATGTGGTCAATTAGAGGGCAATTAAAGAAACCTTAGTTAAGGTGGAATCCACCAAAGAAATTTCTAACACTAGCCTCATAGTAGTTCAGTGGTTGGATTAAATGTCTTAGAAGAAGAAATGATGAAGATATGTAAAAATACATAATTGATTTATGTATATTTTATCATACCATGTAATCTTCTTACCTTAAATAAATCTGATTCTTTGTCTTGATTAAGGGAGGCACTTTCAGAAAACTGTTCAGTCACGCTGATGTCTCCCACACGTCAGACTGGAGACAGCACCACATATATAAAATGAGTGCAGTTATAAAAGAGAAGTGAATAGCTCACTTCCTCTTCTGCTCTCAGGAGAGTTTAGAAGAAAGTCAATCTGCCTAAACTGGAGAGAGCAACTTGGACTGGGTCTGCACTTTCCCCATCTATGGATATCTGGTTCCTCAGGCTTATAAAATACAAAGTATAAGAGCTCTGAAACTCAGCACATGGCTGTCCACAAAGGTTTTGACATGAAAAGGGGGTTTACCGTACATGTACACATCTTACCTAGACTCAGTGAAAACCCACAACTCGGTATGTTTATTTATTTATCCTGGTGTTTAACAACACATGCTATACATTTATCGTCTTCTAATTTTGAAGTATACACTACAATATTGTGAACTATATGCCTATTGAGTTACAGTACCCTAGAACTTTGTCATCTTCCATGACTACAGTTCTAACCATTGAACAAAAGCTCTCCGTTTTCTTTCTTCCAGCCCTTGGCGACTGTAATTCTATTCTGTTTCCATAAATTTCATTCCTGAAGTACTTTCCACCAGTGAAGTCCGCAGTATTTGTTTTCATCAAAGTTTTGTCATTTTCAGTGTACAAGTATTCCTGTTTTATTTTAATTACTTCATTCTTTTTGGTGCAATGATTAACAATATTATTTTCTTAATTTCCCTGTTGGATTGTTCATTGTTAGTGCATAGAAATGCAACTGATTTCTGAGTGTTGATGTTGTACTCTAAAATTCAATAATTCATTATAACAGGATGTTTGTGTTTATGTTTGTTTGTTTGGGAATCTTTAGGATTTCCTACACATAAGATCATGTCATCTGAGAACTGACATAATTTTATTTCTTGTTTTCCAAATTGAATGCCATTTTATTTTCTATTCTTGCCTAATGCTTCCAGTGTGTGTTTGCTGTGTCAAGTTTCCTGAGGACAAGAGCCCAAAGAGAGAGGCTGACAACTGCATCATTACATCAAGAGATTATTAAGGGAACTTACATATGAGGTGTGTCTAAGGTGTAGGCGAGACAAGATGGATATCTTCCACGCCATGTGGCGGGTGCTAAGGATTTATACAGAATGTGGCAAGAGGGATTGAAGTATAAGGTATGACCAAAGATAAGGGGCAAGTGCCTCACATGCTTGCCTGGGGAAGTGTAGCGGTCTGTTCCAGAAATCAGCACGAGATGGGGCGGGGTGTCTGTGAGACTGTCTCTGGAGACTTATGGAAAGCAATCTCTGTTCTGGCTTGGATCCAGCTGGATAGAATTCATGGGGCCCACAGCAGTCACATCATGGAACAGTTGCTCCTCCACAATGGTGAATAAAAGTGGCTAGTGTGGGCATCTGTGACCTGTTCTTGATCTTAGAGAAAATACTTTCAGAGTCTCGGTGAGCATGACATTCAAGGAGGAATTCTTCTATGTGACCTTTATATTGAGGTAGTTTCTTTCTATTTCTACTTTGTTGATTATTATTATTATTATTTTATTTATTTATTTTTTTGGTCATGAAAGACCAACTTATTTCTTAAGTAAAAGTAATAGGTACCTTATGAACATAGAATGAAGAATAGATGAGGCTTTGCCTATTTTTCTTAACATTTAGAATATTAGTTGATGCCCCAATAGAAAAATAGGCCTTAATGATTCTTCAGAAATCATTTTCCAATGACTCTTGGATTGACCTTGTACTCAACACTCTCTGAGGAACAATTCTCTATAACTGATAAGATTTTGAAAACGTTTACCAACCAAAACAATGATTTCTCTTAACCTTTTTGTCAGAACTTCTTGGGTAGCCTTGAGTGAAATGGAGTAAGCAACAGAATGTCAGTATTTCCCAAATCCCATTGATAGTAAAATTGGGGAAGATGAGAAAAATGCAGACTACTCTAGGAACTGCTGCCTCTCTTTTGAGATCTCTCCAACACAGTAGCTGACTTAACAATCAGTTTAAATATTTAATACAACAGCAAAAATAGAAGCTACCATTTGTTTTATTTTCACCATATTTCACACTCTAAAGAATTTTACATGTATAAACTCACTCACACCCCAGTGAGGCGGGTACTATAACCATTACTATTTATATATCAGAAAATTGAGGTATAGGAGGCATGAAAAAGTTAGATTCTCTGTCTGAGACTGCAGCATCAGTAGTAGTGTGGTTGAGTCCAGTAGCTTCACTAAGACTGTACAAACTCACTGAAACTCTCATAGTTTTATAAAGTCTACCCTGTCTTACCCACACACAAACTTACATTCTTCATCTGACAGATGATCTCAACCTCAGTTCTTTTCTGCTATGCTAAAGTTACCCTATGCACATGACCCTCTGACTAGATGAAGCTAACTGATATACAGGCAGTTTATACAGCGAGTGGTCCCACATGAAGGAGGATAGGAGACCCTAGCCACAGAGCCTGGCACTCTAAGAAAAGGAAGCATCTCCCATCCCTGCAAGGTTGATGATTGAGACACATCAGACAATTGAAGACTTAAAGACTTCACGTCAGTCATGTGCTAGGAACCCATGTCTCTGGAACTGAATTCAAATGCTTATACCTGTAGGAGGAAGCAAGAGATTCTTTCACAGAGCCCCAGTTGGGAAACTCTCGTGTGGTTGGAACCATTTTTTTAGCCAGTCTACCGTGCACTGTAAGCTCTTTGAGAGAATGCTTCACACCTGATCTTTCTCATAAGTCCCAGGACATTTTCAGGGTCATTGAAGGCCCCCTGAATGTTTTTGGAATGAGTGATTTCACCAGCAGAAATTAAACCAGAAGTTAGAGAGTCAATCAATGTAACGATAATATCTGTGAGTCAGGAATGGGGATGGCTAAGGGGATAAATGTATAGCAAGACTGTAATCTGACATTGGTACTCTGTTTAATAGCTCATAGAACACTTTGTTAAATGTTATTACATGTCACGTTCACTAAGACGATGATATAGAATTAGTATGCTGAGGACTGGGAAACTAAAGAGAATTATTGGTGTATGACCTTAGTGATGGGAATCAGCTCATCCAATTACAAATATTCTTTCCAAGATATATTAATAACGCAAATGTTAGCATCATTCTCTGTACTATCTAGATATGTTTCTGCCACTCATTTAATTGTTCTATTCCCAGGACCTTCGCTCTTACTCTCACAGAGAAAGTGAAAAGGAAAGAGCCATAGGGCACAGCTCGTAGACTTGGATTCACTACCTATATAGGCCCTTTCTTTTCCCTATACTCTTTCATACTCCCCAGTAACTTCCCAATGTTGTTGAAGTACTAATTAAAGTTATGGATGTGAAAACACATCATAAGCTTTAATGTAGTAAAGAAGTGCATGTTATCTTTTAATATGTGGCACTCATTTTGCAGGCAACGTTCATTGTTCCATTAAGTAATAAACTCAGTTTGTAAAGAGCAGCAAATTTGCTGATTGTTGTGGCTTTGAACAGGCTCAGAAACCATTGTCCACTCCTGGAGGAGCAGGTGTCCCTGAACAGCACTCTAGATGAACATTGGTGAAGAGAAAATAATTTGGGGACTTTCAGCATTTATTATATTCCAGAACTTTTTTTCTAAGTCCTCTAGAAAAAAAATGATAGTATGGCCTGAGTATTTGGGGTGGACTGTGGTTAGGCATGGGTTTAAACTAGACTAAGTTGAGACTTGAAATTAGCACTGGGGCTTTGGGCAAATCTTATAAATTCTCTGAGTGACTCAAAGCTAATGGGTACAGTGAAGGTAAGGACACCAAGTCCTTGTATGAAGGCAGATTTTCTACCAAATCTGCTGGCACATTTGCACAAGAGTGTAAAGTGCTGGTCTGGCATGGGGACGAGCATGGTCAGTAACTGGGTATCTGTTGCACAGCAAGTGGAAGAGACAGTGAGTGTCAGGGGTAAGTGAGTTCTACTGTTCTTCTTCAGTGGAGAATTCTCCTTGGATATTTTCATGGTCTATCTCTTAGGTAGAGTAAAATCCAGTCTAAAGTTAGTAAAATTTCAAATGAGATGCTTTAGAAATTAAGAATTTATTTCTTATGACTTTGAAACTTAGGAACAAATTTTATGGGGTTTTTTTTTTTTCAGTTCTGAGTTTTATTTCTTCAAGCACAAACTATATAACAGCACATAGTGTCAAAAGGCTTAGAGGCAAAGAAACAAACAAAGAACAGAAACAAGTTTTCTAGCACTTACTTTCTCTGTCATCAAAGCAGATCTTTCTGAAATTTTCTGCTGTTTCTTCTTATTTTTCTTTATGTTTCTAAATAATTTATGTGTGTTAATATGCATTCAGACTATTTCAGTTAATTGTCACGTGAGGTCCTGCCCTGTGCCACACAAGTTTCCTGGAGCTGGGAATGCAGACTGAACAGGATGATCAAAATCATCACTCTTGAGCACCTCAAGATGAAGGAGGGAAGCAAAGGTGCACCTACATGCATGACATCAGGCAGACCAGTGCCCCAGAGTAAGTGTTCAGGGCAGGTGTGTAGCAGACCTTCTGGGAGGGCTCTGTGAAGAGAGAACATTTACAGATACCTGTGGGCAAAGCATCCCAACATATTTAGAAAGAGTTGTTCTGTTTCAGGACTGGCTACGGACCACTCCCGTCTCAGCATAAAGGGTAAGGAAGGTGATCGGAGAGACGCCTTGCAGCCTGGAATGTAGAGCCCATGATCCGACTAAGGCACCAAGGAGACTCTCCTATGTGATATGGGACAGTGCTGCCATTTTCATCTGGAATGTCATGGTCTCTGTCCAAAGATTGTGCGCTGTGAATTTTTGTGAAATAGTCTGCTGTGAGGAATCCCCTCAGAAATGACTCTGTCTCCAGGTGACAGAGGATGGCAGACTGGATGAAGATATATGGGAATCAGTGTTATAGGACGTGAAATTGGGGATATATTGTACGACATAACTTCCCGTTGTATTTGGAGTGGGCTAACACCAAAAGTAATACATCAAGTATGACTATTTGTTATGAGGCTACTTTATGATCTGTGGAAGACTGAGAGAGAAGCAATTCATGACATAGGTAGAGCAGAGGAAATGACAGTCCTATAGACCAGAGGACTCCAACATTTTTGGCACCAGGGCTCAGTGCTCCTTTGAGAATCTAATGCCTGATGATCTAAGGTGGAGCTGAGGCAATGATTCTAGTGCTGGAGATTGGCTGCAAATACAGAAGGTTTGCTGGCTCACGCTCTGCCCACCTCCAGTTGTGTGTTCCTGTTCCTAAGTGACCATGGACAAATAACCAGTCTATACCTCAGTGGTTAGAGACCCTGCTAAAATCTGTCAACCTAGATAATAAGGCAAACTGAGGCAAGCTTAAGTCAACAGAAATGGAGTTTCTTCATGAGAGCAGAGGATTTTGCGACCAAGTAAATCTGAAAATGTCATTGGCTTTACTCAGGAATTTGAGCAATCCACGTGGTAATGAATTCCAAAGGTGCTGTGAAGCATTGTACAAAAGACATGTTTTTTTATAGGAAGAAAAGTAGGACAAGGGAGCCCTTGGCAAAGGAAAGGTGAAGATTATTCTTGGACTGGGACAGATTTTATGGTGGGAGGGGAAGTTTTATTGTGTAGATCGCCTCTCTTCTTAATGGGATTGAAATGGAGTCGGCCCTCAGAGAACCTCATTGGTATTGACTGGAATATTCTATACTGTTTGACAGAGATTAAGTTTCCAGGAGAGGTTGAAACTAATTTGATATGGGGTCCAAAATGTAAGTTCAGTTTCAGGGAAATTAGTATGTGTGGCACCAATTTGGGGGCCTATAGATTTTTTGTTGTTCTTCTTCTTTCTGTTTTCTTAATGTGACTTGGAAGATACATACATGTGGGGAAAGTTACTGAAGTTCCATCTCCATGAAGAACAAAACTGCCTCAGATGCAACTTAAAAATTAGTAGTCTGGGCCTTAGGTAGAAAAGGCTTTCAACTGGTCTTTCTGGGTTTCTGAAGAAGATGTATTGCATAAAAATGAATGACAAGATAGAATGTAGAGGAACACATTGTGGGAAACAGAGCTTGCATTCTCAACAAAATATGAGTAATTAGTGGGCAGGTTTTACCAGGAGACAAAGCATATGGCCCAGGCAGCCTTGTCAATGTCTACAATGAACACAAGGTTCTCTTTTAGCATAACCCAAGCCAAGGATCCTCCTGTTCTCTGGCATTCTCCAGTCAGTAATTGCTCAGCCAGCACGTGGAATGCAGTCATCCCTCTCAGAGCCCTCCAGGAACACCTGCAAGAAAACAGCTCCAGTCGGAGGAGCCCTGCCCAGAGAGTCAGAGTCAGCAGCAGGAGCAGCATACTGCCCCACACAGCTGAATGACAAACTGAAGGTCAAGATTTCAAAGAACAGTCCAAACCTATGCTTGAACAGATCAGGCAAAGAAAGATTTTTAGGGCCCCATAGACTAATGGGGAGCTCTAAGGAGTAAGAGAGAATGATGGAAGCAGAGCCAGCACAGGCCAAAAGTGAATTCAGGGGACACAGACAACTTATTTGTGGGAGTGGGAAAATCAAGAATGTAAGAGCGTAATGTGAAGGGTGTTGGCCAGGCTTTGATCATAGGTCACATCTCATCACACACCACAGCAGACACGCAGGGAAGAAGCCCTTTGTTTGCATGGAGTGTGAGCAAGACTTCAGTGTGAAGTCCCATCTCATCAAATGCATGAGGACACACTCAGGGGAGAATTCTTTTGTTTGCAGGGAGTGTTGGTGCAGCTTTATACAAAAGTCACATCTCAGCAGACACCAGAGGGCACACACAGGGAAGAAGCTCTCTGTGAGTGACTCATTAGCAATAAATTGCATTTTATCAGCCCCAGGACAAATGTAGCCACCACTGCCTTGACACCCCAGCTCTTACAGGTGTCCAGAGAGGGCCTCCTGACTCCTTAACCACTACGAAAGTGAATGAGTGAAAAAGTAACTGGTTAACAATTCCTCCACTTTCTTGACAAGAGACAAGCCAGACAAATCATTCTTACTTGCTAGAGGGATTCACCAGCAATCTCAAGGATATTTTTGTTTGCCTCTTGCTCTTATAAATTTAGTCTCCATATAACTCTGAAGCCCACAAACCTCAATACCCATCTGTCAGTGAAAAACAGGGGGGTGCACAAGGGCCATAGAAAACTTCTAGCATCAGCCATAGAATCTCAGCCACTGGAAAAGCATAAGCCTGGAGTCAGTCTAGTTAGGGGACTGCCCAGGTTGAGAAGTCTAAGATTTGCGAAAGACTCTTAGGGGATAGGAATTCCCTGAACTGCTAGCAAGCATGGACTTTTCTGCCAGGAGGTACCCTGTCCTCCTCACTCTGCTTCTCTTGGCTCCTCTCCTGGTTTCCTCCAAGTTAGAGCCTGGGTGGGAGCTGAGCATGTATGTGAACGTGTGTCTGGCTCAGTCTGGGCCCCTGGTCTCCTCACTCTCCATGCTGTTCCTTCACTGTCGGCATCTCATGGTGCACAGCACGTGGACTCCAGATGGACCCACGGGGGTTTGACTCTCAGCTCTGTCCTCACCAGTTGTTTGACCTGTGGTAAGATACTCTACGTCTCTGTGTCTGTGTTCTAATCTATGACATGAGAACGGTAATCAGCCTTTTGGTCTGATGGTCAAAGTTGAGTCAGCATAGGCAGAACCCAGAACAGATGATGGGTGAGAACCCAGGCGACTCCCTCAAAAACTTCCAGTGCCCATGTATTCCAGGACTTCAGTGATGCACAAATGAACGTAGAGGGAGGGTAAGAGCCTTAGAGCCTAGGCGTTCAGAGAATGCACAGACTCACTGCTTTTTCTGCATAGACTCAGCTGCTGTGAAAATGAAGTGTGAGGCCAGGGAAGCACGTACCTCCCTCCAGGCCACTGCCCTTCCCACTGAGCCTGGGCTGACTTAGAGCCTCCTTCTACAAAGGCTGTACTGAGAGTAACCTGTGAGGCAGGACCTCACCTGCTCCTGCTATGAGCTGTCTTTGGGATCAACCATAGTGAGTCTCTGAGCCCTTGTATGGCCTCATCTGCACAGGTGTTCGCAAAGTCCCCCACACAGTAGATTCTCTAATGCACTTCCTTGTACCTGGGCCCAGAGAGGTTTATTGCAGCCCTGTCAACATCCCAACATTTTAGTTATTGTATCTTTAAGCTTACGTCTATTACGCAAAGTCTGATGAGACACTGGACATGCTATGAGCGGAGCAGCCATGCACAGCGATGGACATTCTTGGGCACCCACTCACAGATATTGTCCACAATGTCTCAGAAACAGAATTCCTAGACCCACTCTTAACCAGCCTCTGCCCAACCACAACCATTAGGAAAGTTCTGAGTAAAGCTTGCAGGCCATACAGACCCGGATGACTTGGCTAGCCTGAAAGGCCTCTAACCTAGGCCTAAATATTCAGTACTCACTGAGATTAAATGAAGCCCAGAGAACAGGTCTGGGTTCCATGGGCTGGCCCTACTCAGCCAGGGGAAGAAATGACAAATGGCCATTTGTATATCTAGTGCCCAGGGATCTGAACAGATTTCTATCAGGCTAAATGAGTCAGGTCCTTTGTCTAGAATCCAGGGATATGCTCAAGGCGGTCAACCTTGGGATCCAATCCAAAGTGATCCTTTATCTCAGTTCTGTGAATGTGACCTGGGACTTTCTGTGTCCATCCTCCAAATTATATGCAGCAGTGACACCTGCCTCAGGAGTTGCAGTGCAGGTTAATGAAGGCTATCTGTTACTGAGAGCATTCTCTCGACAGTGATTTGTATCAGTCGGCCAAATGGATTGGTGAGGCACGTGACCTACCTGCGTTTAGCATCTGTGAAGAGGAGACAGTGATTTTGGCCCACTTAGGTATGTGAGGACAAAGTAAATAAGTCATGGGAAGGTGATAACACATTTTCAAACAATGTTGGCTCCTTCTCATTGCAGCAGCCCCCTGATTGATGCTGGATATGTTGTGCTGGAGTCCTGGTAAAATAGCCAACGCAGCTGCAGCCCCTTCTCCCAGGCCCACTCAACTTTGACACCAGGGACACATGCCTAGCTCCTGGGTATGTGGTCCATAATTTTGTGCTGAACCCTGTCCCAGCAAAGGCATGGGTCTGACGGTCAGGGATAAGGGTATGCCAGGACTTAGTTCAGGGTATGAGTGGGTGAGGCATTGGGCAATACGACCCCTTGCCTGCTTGTCTGCTTTGTTTGTCCACCGATTCCTGGGGCCTGCACAGGGGAGGGAATGGTGGGGCCCAGGGCAGAATCCTACCAGCTCTGGGCTGGGAGAGCATCTTGGGGAGATGGGGCATGGCCAACGGGGGTCAGAGAGGCTTTCATGCCTGCATGGTTTGTTAGCCTTTGGTGAGCTCAGCAGATCACATATATAGGAGGATAGGTGTGCATGGTGCGGTGCCTCCTCACTGCCCTTCAGCTGTTTGGGACTCTGGCGATTGAGACCTAACCATAATGGGAGGAAGCCATAGGAACTCCCTCTTAATCCCTTTTACAATAGGTGTTATCAACGACCATTGGGGGGTCAGTGGCCAGAAATTGTGCTCATGCTCATATCCCCTCTCATCCTCCACACAGTTCCACTAATTATCCACATGTTTCAAGATAAAGTCAGAGCCATCTAGGGTTGGCCCGATGGGGGCATTTTTCTCTGAGGCAACTAGCCAAGATCACAAAACTTACCTGAGATCTGGGAGCTCACCGGGATTGTGACTGACACCTAACTCGTATATTCTACTTCTTTTTAGTAAAATGTTCTCAAAAGACCAATTAAGTCTCTTTGTCTAAAGCAGCATTTAATGCCACTTTTATCCTTGTGAATTTTGTGTCTTGGTGATGCATCCACTGCTGTCAATGGGGTTCTAAAGTTTTATTATTATTGTTTAACTGCTGATCTCCCGTTTACGTAGCAATATTGGCTTTACATATTTAAGTGCTTCTATTTTGGTATGCACATACTTTCAAGAGTAAAATCTCTGTTTGTATAGTCCCCTTTATCAATATAAAGTACCTTTTTTCTTTTCTTGTCTCTTGTTATAGCATTTGTACTAAAGTTTATTTTCTCTGATATAGGTATTGCTATCCCAGCTTATCTTTTTTCAACTTTCACTTGCATGATATTTCTTTTTCCATTGACTTATTCTTACCCTATGTTTCTTTTGGTCCGAAATGGATCATTTGTAGGCAGTATATATATGGGTTTTATTTTTTTTTTAATCCTTTCACCCATGTGGTTTAATTAGAACATTTAGGGGATTTGGGTTTTTGTTGTTGTTGTTGTTGTTGTTGTTGTTGTTTTGTTTGTTTTTTTGTTTGTTTGTTTGTTTTTTTCAGATAATTGTTGATAATTCTGTAGCTTTTTTCTAATTATTTTTTTGTAGTTCTCAGGGTCTTTTTTTCTAATTCTTTGCTCTTTTCTCTTGAGTGCCAATGACACTCTATAGTGCTATGCTTGAGTTTATTTCTCTTTATTTCTTGTGTTTCTCTTCAGATCATTCATTTATAATTACCATGTGCTTCCCCTATATCAAACTATATTTATAGCAGTCTGTTTTAAGTTGAATGTCATTTAAGATTGATCACATTTTAAAATAGTCTACAGCTTATTCATTCTTTCCATGTTCAAGTTTTTGTTATTATTTTTTATGTATCATGTATGTATGTTTTCTATATCTTTATTTTACATTGTAATTTCACAAGATTTTTGTCTTTTAATGTTTGTATTAGGTTTATAGTTTGTCCTGTCTTTTTACTATTTGCCTTTGAAAGATTTTTTCTTTTCCTTATTTCCTTTTTACTATTTTTGATGTTGTTTTCTAGTTTCAAAATTTGTTTAATGTTTCTTGTAAAACTCGTTTTTTTCTGTTCTCATTTAGTGATGATAAACTTATAAATTTTTATCTTTAATTCTTCAGTTATAAATGATAACTTTAATGGGCAGTGCAATCCTGATTATAAGTTCATCACTTTGAATAATTCCAGACAATCCCTTCTGATTTGAAAATTTTCTCTTGAGAAATCAGCTGGAAGTCTTATGGTAGCTCCCTTCAAGATAAGTAGCTGCCCTTGTCTTATTATTACTGTTAAGAAAACCTCCCTACCTTTAACATTCACCATTTTAATGAGGATGTGTTTTGCTGTGGGCTTGTTTGGGTTCACTTTGTTTGAGACTCTGAGATTTGGGGGCTTGTACATCTATTTCCTTAAGGATGGGAAGTTTTCAGTCATTATTTCTTCATTATAGGTTTTTAACTCCTTGCTCTCTCTTCTACCTCTGGTATCTCAGTGTTGCAAATGTTGGTACACTCGATGTTATCCTGGAGACCCCTTAGACTAGCTGCACGTTTTTGGCTACCTGTTTGTTTGTTTTTTTCTTCTATTCTGATAGGTTGCTTTTTACTGTCTTATTTTTCAGATTGATAATTCTATCATCTTTTTCATTCAAATGTTATTTCTCGCTAGTGCATTCATTTCACTAATGGAATCTTTCATTCCTCCACAGTACAGCTATAACATTAGGCCACTCAGTTATAACTGGGATATGAGGCACATCCACATAGAACTAATATGAAACACAAGGAAGTGTCCAAAAGGGGAAATGATGCAAATTTCCTAAATGAAAAAAAAAAAAAAAAAAACCAGGAGAAAATTCCAGAGAAAGTACTAAAGGAAATAAAGCCAGCAACCAGTTGAAAACACTGGTTATAAGGATGCTCAAGAAACAGAATTGCAACAAAAAGTCAGTAAACAAAAGTAAAAAAAGTAATAATAAAATAACATATCTGCCATAGAAACAAACCAGTCAAAAATGTGATGAATGAATTGTACAATACCTTAGAAGGAGTCACAGCAGAGAAGGTAAAGCAGAAGATTCAATTAATGATCTAAAAGACAAGGTTGCAAAAACAGCCAATCAGATTAGCAACAAGAAAAACAAAGATTTTAAATAAGGAGTATAGTATCAGAGCCTCTTGGAAAACATCAATTATGAAGAGTCTTATCATAGGAGTAACAGAGGAAAAAAGTGAAAGAGAGAGAAAGAATCTAAGACTTAATCGAGAAAACGACAGAAAACATTTCTAATTTGTTGAAGGAAATAGATGTATAAAGTCCAGGAAGCACAGAGTTGCAAACAGAATGAACTCAAATAGGTTCACACCAAGACACATTCCAATTAAAATGCCAAGGTTAAAGACAAAGAGAAAATCTTAAAAGCATTAAGGGAAAAACAATTATTGGCCTAGAGGGTGCTCCCATGTAACTGTCAGCTGATTTTTTCACAGTATCTGTGCATGCCAGAATGAATTGGTAGGAAATATTCAGTGATATGACTCTACCCAGCAAAGCTATCATGTCAAATTAAAAGATGGAAAGAGTGCTTTCCAGACACATACACACACAAACACAGACACACATGCTCACGTACAAACACTCACACTGTAACTAAAAATGCTTACAAATACTAAACTAGTGTTTCAAGAAATGTTAGAAGTATTTCTTTAGAAAGAAGGAAATGTCAAAAAATAATAATAAAATATCAATAACTACATATTGGTAAACTGTCGTTTCAAATGAGAAAAGATTACAAGCTCCAAACAAAAGATACAGTGGCTGAATAGATATGAAAACAAGACCTTCACATAAGCTGCATGCAGGAGAGACTGACTTCAGGTCTAAAGACACACACAGACTGAAAAGAATAAGATGGAAAAGGATACACTATAAAAATGGAAATTCTTATACAAATCCAATACATCGAGAAAACAATTCTTATACACATCCAATACATCGAGAAAACAGAACCCTAGTAAATATAGATGCATCCAACATAGGAGCACCTACATAAGTAAAACAATTCTTGACTGATGTAAAACAAGAGATCAACTGTAATGCACTCATAGTAGGAGACTTTGATACTACATTGACACCAATGGATACAGCTGCCAGACAAAAAATCAACAAGAAAATAATGGGCCTAAAAGATATTTTCAGTGCATTTCACCCCAATGCAGTCAAATATATAGTCTTCTCAAGTGCACAGGGAACACGTTCCAGAGTAGACCACATGTTAGGATACAAACCAAGTATCAGTAAAGTGAAGAAGTTTGAAATCATATCAAACCATCTTCTCCAGTCACACTAGTATGAAACTGGAAATCAAGTACAAAAAAAAAAAAAAGATATGCAAACACATTGAGACTAAATAACATGCTACTAAACAATCAATGGGTTGACAATGTAATCCAAGGAAGAAATCAAAAACTATCTTGGGACAAAAGAAAATGAAAATACAATTCCTTAAAATTTATGGGAAACATCAAAAACAGACCTAAGAGGGAAATTCATAGCATTACAGGCCACCTTCAAGCAACAAGAAAAAGCTTAAATATACAATCTAACCTTACACTTCAAAGAAATAGAAAAAGAACAGAAAAAAAAGCAAAAGCAAGAAGAGGAAAAGAAATAATAAAGATCAGAGTGGCAATATACAAAACAAAGTCTAGAGAAACAATACAAAAGGTTAATGAAACCAAGAGTTGGTTCTTTGAAAGCATAAACAAAACTGACTGCCACTTAACCAGCCTCATCAAAGAAAATGAGAGGACCAAATAAATAATATCAGAAATGAAAGAAGAAAAATAACTATGACTCCACAGAAATACAAAGGATCATAAAAAAGTACTATGAGCAATTATATGCCAACATACCGGACAAGCTGGAAGAATAGATACATTCCTACACAGGAATACAATCTCCCAAGACTGAGTTAAGAAAAAGTGCAAACTCTGAACTGACCAATTATTACCAATAAAAGCGAATCAGTAATCAAAAGGTAACACATGCACACAGAAAAACAACAACAATAACAACACCAACAAAATAATCCAGGACCAGATGGCTTCACAGAGGAATTTTTTTAACAAACATTCAATGAAGAATTAACACCTATTCTTTTCAAAATATTACAAAAATTTTAAGAAGAGGAAAGTCTCCCTAACTCCTTTTATGAGGCCACCATTACCTTGATTCCAAAACCGGACAAAGACATTTAAAAAAATAAAAGAACTATAGGCCAATATATGAACAGTGATGAACTTATGAACAGTGATGCAAAAATCCTCAACAGAATATTAGCAAACTGAATTCAGAAGTACATTAAAATTATCACACACCATGATCATGATATAGTTTATAAAATGATCTATTCTTGGGATATGAGTTGGCACAATATCTACAAATCAATTAAGGTGATACACCACATTAACAAATCAAAATAAAAATCATATGATCATTTTGATAAATACAAGAAAAGCATTCCATGAAACCTAGCATTCATTTATGATAAAAACTCTCAACAAAGCAAGAATAGAAGAAACATAACTCAACATAACAGAGGCTATATATGACAAAACTACAGCTAACATCATACTCAAAGGGGAAGTGCTAAAAGCATTTTTCCTAAGATCAAGAACAAGACAAGGATGCCTGCTATCCCCACAACTATTCTACATTGTATTTGAAGTCTTAGCCACAGCAATATGACAAGAGAGAAATAAAAGCTATCCAAATTGAAAAGGTAGAAGTAAAACTCTCATTATTTGCAGATAACACAATACTATTCATAGAGAACTGTTGGAACCAGCCGACGAAGTAATTGAGGGTACCTGAAAGGGGGAGCGTGGACTGAGGAAAAGAAAGAAGACAGACAGAATTGCAGGAGGGATCACAGATTCAAGCTGTGTCTGTGTCTGTGTCCCCGAGTTTATTTAAAACACACTACTTATAGCATCGCAATGAGAAAACAGCAGTCAAGACCCAAGGTCAGCCAAATTACTCATTCTTCAAAACAATGAAGTTCTTACAACTCCCTTCTTGGAAAACACCGAGTGTTTAAAATAGTTTAGGGCCACTTATCTCAAAGCTCACCAAGTTAGCTCAGCTCCCAACAGAGAACCCTAAGGATTCCACCCCAAAACTGTGTAGAACTGACCAATAAATTCAGTAAAGTAGCAAGATACAAAATTAATCTTCAAAAGTCAGTATCATTTTTATACAACAATGAACTTTCAGAAAGAGAAGATAAAAAATTCCTATTTACAATTGGATCAAAAGCAATAAAATTCTTGAGATTTACATTAACCAAAGAGGTAAAAGACCTGTTCTCAGACAAGTATAAGTCTTTGGAAAAAAAAGAAAAAAAAAAAACAATTGAAGAAGATACAAATAAATGGAAGCATATATCATGCCCACAGGTAGAAATAAACAACATTGTTAAAATGGCCATTCTACTAAAAGCGATCTATACATTCATTGCAATCTCTATCAAAGCACCAATGGTGTTTTTCAGAGGGTATAAGAAATAATCTTAAAATTTATATGGAACCATTAGACACCTCAAATAGCCATGGTAATCTTGAGAAACAAGAACAAAGTTGGAAGTATCACACTACCTAATATGAAACTATACTATAAAGCTCCAGTAATAGCATAAAAACAGACACATTGATCCAGGGAACAGAATAGAGAGCCCAGAAATAAATCCATGCCTAGAAGCTCACCTAACATATGACAAAAAAGGGAAGAATATATTCTAGCGTAAAGACAGTCTCTTCAATAAACGGTGTTGAGAAAATTGGACAGATGCGTGCAAAAACAAAGAAAGAAAGAAAAAAAAACTTGGACTACCTTCTTACACCTATACAGGAATAGACTGCAAATGAATTAAAGACTCAAACGTAAGACCCCAAATCATAAAACTTCTAGAAGAAAACATAGGCAGTAATCTCTCTGATATCACTACTAGTCATTTCTTTTCAGACATATCTAATCAGGCAAGGAAAACAAAAGAAAAAATAAACAGATGTGACTATATCAAACTAAAAATGTTTTTGCACAGCAAAGACAACAATCAACAAAACAAAAAGACAACCCAATGAATATGAGAAGACATTTGCATATGATACATCTGATAAGAGGTCAATGTCCAAAATAAATAAAGAACTCATGCAACTCAGCAACAACAAAAACGAACCACTCAATTAAACAATGAGTAGAAGGCTTGAACACACATTTCACAAACACAAATGGCCAACAGACAGGTGAAAAAATGTTTAAGGTCACTAATCATGAGAGAAATGCAAACAAAAAACACAATGAGATATCACCTCACACATATCAGAATGGCTATCATGAATAAATCAAAGAAAAACAACGTTAGCAAGGACATGGAGTAAAGGTAACCTTCATACACTGTTGGCGAGATTGCAAATTGTTATAAGCGCTGTAGAAACAGTCTGGAGGTTTGCCAAAAACAAATTAAAACTGGATCTACTTTTTGACCATCAATTGCACTTCTAGGTATGTATCCAACAAAAACCAACACAATAATTCATAAAGATCTATGCACCTCTGTGCTCATGGCAGCACAAATTACAATAGCCACGATATAGAAGCAACTAAAGTGGCTATCAAATGATTGGATAAGGAAGTTATGGTTCAAATATACAATGACATATTCTCTGTCACTAAAAAATAATGAAATCCTACCAGTCACAATGACATGGATGGATCTGAAAGTTATTATGCTAAGTGAAGTGTGTCAGACAGAGGAAGACAAATACCATATATTTTACCTACATGTAACTCTAAAGAACAAAAAGAGCAAACTAATCATGAAAAGACCCACAATTATAGAGGATAATCTGGTGATGGCCAGAGGAGAGATAGGTCAAGGGACTGGAAGAATGGGTGAATTGTTAAAGAAGTACAAATTGGTAGTTGATAGATGGTCATGGGTACATGGCACACAGCATATGGGATGCAGTTACTAGTAATGTAATGGTGACCTGTAGAGCCCAAAGAGAGGAAGAATAACTTAGGAGATCATTCATAAACTATATAAATGTCTAATCAATGACCTATATACTTGAAACTAATAATAAAATCACATTTAAAAAAAATCACCACTGGCATTTTTCACAGAACCGCAACAAATAATCATAAAATGTGTATGGGACCATAAAAAATTTACCACAGCATTCTTGAGAAAGAACAAAGTTATTTGTTATTTCCCAGTCTTTGATATCAAACTATAGTTTGATAGGGTCTCCAACTTCTTAGAATTTATAACAAAAACTTCAAATATACCAGCAATAACTTTTATACACCACAATTTTCTCTACTACAGTCTCATATCTAATTCAGCTTTATAGTACAGTTTTAAAGTAATTTAGCTACTGCATTTATTCCATTGGAGAACCTATGTAGATATCTAACCAGATCCAACTACATGGTTTTTTTTTTGGGGGGGGGGTTGTTTGTTTGTTTGTTTGTTTGTTTTTGTTTTTGTTTTTTGCAACCAAGAATCTTATTACTCTTTATTTGGTACTCAAAAGCTAAAAAAAATTAAGCCTAGCAGTTGAATTTATGGCAATAATAGCAAAACTGCTAGATACTTTTAATGAAAAAGTTGAAAGTGAATGTAACATTGCACATACTGACTTCATGTTCCAGTACACATCCAGATTTACTGATTAGTGTACTGACTCTAGCCAAGATTGATTTGATAGAAATCAAAGCCTGCTTATTTTTCATACAGATAAAATTTACACATATATCTAGGCCAAGAAGTAATTAATACTTTATTGATTTTGAAGTAAGTCTGGACTATGTCATTTCACTTGCAGCCTATGAACAATTTTCAAGACAATTCTTATTTGCATTTGAGCAAGAAACAATAAAAATAATGTGTATGCTTTTCTCCACTTGTTGAAAAATTTCCATCGGTTCTTTGAAACTCAAAGTACAGTAAAATCTGGTTAACTGTTATTTGTGGTGATACAAAGACTGTCTGCTGATATTTTCCTTCATAGTATTTATAAGGAAAGCAAATGAAGAATAAGCTTAAGAACAAGACAAAATTTTAAGCCCTTTAGAAATATTCATTCATAATAAATGTTTTATACCACTTTTATAAATCTATACAAGGCGATAGTGATCAAACATGGTACTGTTATAAAAACAGACTCATAGATCAATGAAACAGAACACAAAGATCTGAAATAAACCCATGACTATATGCTTCTTTAATTTTTGCTGAGGGAGCAAAGAATATACAATGGAATAAAGACTGTAATCAGTGAGTGGTTTCAGAAAACTCAACAGATACATGCAAAAATAAATAAAAGTGGACCACCTTCTTACCCCAAATGTAAGAAAGAATTCAAACTTGATGGAAGACTGATATGTAAGACTCCCCAAACTAGGAAACTCTTAGATGAAAACGTAGACTCTAGCTCTCTAACATTGCTCTTAATACTATTTGATTTTTTTGGATGTCTCCTCAGGCAAGGGAAAAATAAAATAAAAAGATAAATAAATGAAACTGCATCAGGCTAAAAGTTTTATATACAAAGGAAACAATCCTCAAAACAAAAACACAACCTACTGAATAAGAGACTATGCTCACCAATGATACATTTCATAATAATTTATTATCCAAAATGTATTTCAACACCAAAGAAACAGACAACCCACTTTAAAAATTGGCCAAAGCCCTAAATAGGCATTCCTCCAAAGAGGACATATGGGTAGCCAATGGATAGAAAAAAAGATATTCAACATTTTTAATCATCAGAGACACATCATTAAAACCATAGTGAGATACCACCTCACACCTATCAGAATGGCTGTCATCAAGAAACTAACACATATGTATTGGTGAGGATGTGGAGGTAAGGGACACTCATATACTATTGCTGGGACTGTAAACTGGTGCAACCACTGTGGAAAACACTATGGAGTTTCCTTAAAAAAATTAAAATATGACATAGCAATTTCACTTTTCAGTAGTTATACAACAAGATTCATAGAAAAGATATTTGCACCTCTATGTGCATTATAGCATTATTTACAATAGCCAAGACATGGAAGCAACCTAAGTGCCTATCAAAAGATAATTAGATAAAGAAGTGATACATATACACAATGGAATACTACTCTAACATAAAAATGGAAATATTATTGTTTCCGGCAATGTAGATGGACCCAGAGGGTTGTAAGCCAGGCGAAATAATGCACACAGAGGAAGACATATACCAAGCGCTCTCATTTAAGTGTGAAATTTGAAGAACAAAATGCATATAAAGTGAAAACAAACTGATAGGTACGGAGAACAAACTGGTGATTGTCAGATGAAGGGATTGGGGCTCTTTTTAAAGAAATTAGAAAGTGCAAATTGATAGTTACAGAATTGTCCTGGAGATGTGAAATACAGCATAAGGAATGTAGTCATTAACATTGTACTAACTACGTATTGTGTCAGGTGGGTACTAGACTCATTGGGGATCACATCATAAATTATACAAAGGTCTAACCGCTGCCTGTTCCCTTGAAACTAATATGAAATAATCATGTTGAGTAGCAATTGCTATTGAACTGAAAAAGTATGACAGTAGTTATAAAGTATTCATGGGAAGGTAAGTTACCGCAGAGGGCATTTCCATTAGCTTTTCTCTGAAATTTATACTCATTCTCTGGCACATACACATAAACAATCATAACACCTTTAGAGAATATTTTCACCTTTACTATTATTAATGTCTCTCTGTATCCTGATAATTCGCTTTGATAATTTGTTCTGGTATTCTTTATCTGAAATGGAAACAAACATTTCGGCTTTAAAGTAGTTTTATTCACGACATATCTTATTTCATGTCCTCTTTTTTAATCTAATGACATTGCAGTTAAATTATATCAAACCATGTATGATTTACACTTTTTAGTCATCATTCAAATAGTGCTATCTTCTGCAGAGTACTTAAACACCAAAAAACAATTTGCTATGGAATCCTGCCTACTTGTTATTAGACAAGCGATGTGCACAGGAAATTCCAGTTACTCTCAGAAGTAAAAGTCCCTATATAAAACTGTGACATTTTATATTTAATAAGTGTTTTTTTTTCCATAATTTGGGTGTTTACTATAAATGTTTCTTTAATATTTGTTACATCTATTATAGCGATTCAGTTATAGAATGACAGAAACAAGGTTATGTTGTTCAGCAGTGAATATTTTATTGTATGTAGATTAACATGGCATTTGACTCTAATTGTCTGTGTTTTCTTCCTGGGTTTGGGGGCGATTTTTAAAATTTTATTTTATTATATAATTTCTATTCACGCTCCACATAAATTCATACACATATCGAGATAAAGCTCGATTTTGGCCCCTACCTCCAAATGTTGCACATTATAGGGTTCTTATTCTTCTATGCCTTCAGCTGCATCTCTCTGCTAAAGCAATTCCCATAATATGGTTGTCACTTTTCTTATGAAAATTGATTGTCAGCTTGCTATCCTAATTCCTTTCCCTTTTTCATTCATCTTCCCAACTCCTCTATCATCTGACACCTATCAAAATATTCTCTGTATTTCTGAGTTACTTTTTGCTTTGTTTTGTATTCCCATTTATTTGTTTTTCTGTTGCTGTTATTGTTTTAGATTTCATATATAAATGAAAACATAAGGTATACATTTTAATTTCTGACTTATTTCACTTAGCATAATACCCTCTAGTTTCATCCATGGTGTAACAAATGACAGTATTTTAGTTTTTCTTACAGCTGAGTAATATTTCATTGTATATATGGACACAAAATTTTTTAAAATAATATTATATTAGTTTCAAGTATACAGGACATTGGTTAGACATTTATATAGTTTATAAAATGATTGCAGTTATTGCTCTTTTTCTCCTCTGGCTCTCCACCTAGCCAGTACATTAATGTTAACTGTATTCTCTATGCTGTGCTTCCCATTCCCATGACCACCTATCAAATATTAATTTACACTTCACTCCATTCTCCCAGCCTTCCAAACTCTCATCATTTGACCGCCGTCAATTTGTCCTCTATACTTGTGAGTCTGTTTCTGATTAGTTTTCTTTTTGTTTCTTACATTCTGCATATAGCTGAAATCATATGTTTCTTACATTCTGCATATAGCTGAAATCATATTTATCTTTCTCTGTCTGACTGATTTCACTTAGCATAATACTCTCTAGTTCTGCCTATGTCATTGTGAATGGTAGGATTTCACTTTTTCAGTGGTTGAGTAATATTTCATTGTGTATTTAAAACTTAACTTCTTTAAGCATTTGTCTCCTCATGGCCATTTAGGTTGCTTCCATAGATTGGCAATTGTAAATATTATAATTAAATTATAATTAGAAATGCATATGTATTTTCAAATTAACATTTGGGTTTCTTGGGATAAATACTCAGGAGTGGAATTTCTGGGTTACTCTTTGTGTCTTTATAATCTTTGTTTTAAAGTATTTTGTTTAACATGAGTATTGCTACCACAGCTTGTTTTAAATTTTGTTTGCATAAAATATCATTTCCATCCCTTTATTTTTAGTATGTGTCGTGTGCCATTTCCATCGGCATTGGGTCTTTTGTAGGCAGCATATTAAGGTAAGTCTTGTTCTTTTATTCATTTGCCACCTGATATATTTTGATTGGAACATTTCATCCATTTAAGTTTAAAGAAATTATCAATAGGTATACAATTATTGCCATTCTTTTATTCATATTTTAAATCTATTTCCTTCTGCTTCTTAAAGAAGTTCTTATAACATTTCTTGTAATATTGCTTTGGCCGGGATAAATATTTCATCTTTTTCTTGTCTGGAAATCTTCCTATAGTGGCTTTGATTCTAATAGATAGCCTTGTTATGGAGTACAATTTAGGTTGTAGGTCATTGCTTTTGATTAATTTGAAACCTAATCCTAATTACAAAATTCACCCTTAGCCTAGTTCTAACCCTGACTCTAATCTTAAAACTAACCAGAAATAAAACTGAAAACCTAAACTTCAACCTTAAACAAGACTAAACCTAACCCTGACATTTATTGTAAACTCAAATCTAATTGTAACTCTAAACCTAAAACAAATTCTAATCAGTCTTGCCCTAATTATAAGCCAAACCATATACCATTAACCTAACACAAAACATAACCCCAATGGTAACCCTAATGGTATCTTATCATTTCCCTGATACTTACCCTAACGTTAACTCTAACTCTAATTCCCAATGAAAACATAATTTGAAAGCCAAGTCTATGCCTACTGCTAATTAGAAATTCAAATCTAAAACTAATTTTATCCTGATTTAGTATTAACATCAAAGCTAATGCTAAGCCTAAACCTAAACCTAACTGAAAACTCTACCATAACCCTAATCCTAACCTTAATTCAAACCATAGACCTGGAAGTAACCATAACCTTCCCCAAAAGCCTAAAACTAATCCTAATTAAAATTTTTATACTAATCTCAAAGCTCCTCTAAACCTAACCCTGTAAGTTACTCTACCAGATATTCATATTTCAAAATATTACATAAACCAAAAGTATGAAGAAAATCTAACCCTAACTTGGATTTTGTCCTCACACTAAACCTAGCCCTAAATTAACCAAAATTCTAAAGTCAAAGCCAACTCAAGCCATAACTCTAACCTTAATTATATCATAGATTTAACCCCTATTCTAATTATTTCTGAACTTAACCCTAGCCTGAACCTTAACTCAACACTGAAACACAAACCTAATCCTAATTCAAAAACTAACCCTAACCCTAAACTTAAACGTAGCGCTATTCTAACCCTAATACTGACCCTAACCATAATTTAAACTAAACCAGTAATCTCAAAGTTAACTCTAACCTTAATTATAACCTAAACCTTATCATAAACTCAAATGCAACTCATAAACATAACACATAACCTACCAGCTAAAACCAACACTAATCTTAATCCAAAACCTAGTCCTTACTCTTACAATTACTGTAATATTCACCCTAATTTTAAACCAAACCTTAAAGTCAAAGGAACCTGTAGCCCTATACCTGAACTTAAGCCTCCCCTAATTGTCAGCACATCTCTAATCTTAACCTTAACCATAAAGATAACGTAACCCTAAACCTAACAATAATCCTATATATATAACCCAAACTCCTGCCTTGAATCTAATTCCAACACAAATTATAAGTATAATCTAAAGCCTAAACTGAAAAGTCACACTAACCCTAACCCTAACCCAACATTAAACGTAAAAGAAAACCTTTCACCCTAACTCTAAAACCAACCATAACCCAAATTGTAATGCAAGCCTAATCTTCATCTTAAACCTAATCCTAAACCTCACCATAAACAAGCCTCTTTACCTAACCCTAACTCTAACCCAAAACATAATCCCAAAACTAACAGTAATCCTAATCAAAACCTTAATTATCAATTTACCCATAACACTAACTCAGACACTAACTCAAAAATCTAACGTTAAATCTAGAGTAAAACTCAAACCTAATCACAACACTAACTCTAAACATAAACATCAATCTTACCGTAACAGTGACCCTAATCTTATCTCTAACAATGAGCCTCATTTTAACCCCAACTCAAAACCTAACCTTAACTCTTACACTAAACTTAGTTCTTATTACATACTGACCGAATCCCCAGTTAAATCTAATCCTTAACCCGACAGCTAATTCTGGACCACACTGTAACTCTAATATTAAATTAAAACAACCCCAAACTAACCTTAACACTAAACCTAACTCTAAACATAAAAATTTTCATAAACGTAACTCAAAATTTAACCCTCACCTAATCATTATCTTAAACCTAACCATTGCACTGACCCTAAACCTAATACTAATCATCTATCTAATATTAACCCAATCCTAATCTAAACCCTAACTCAACAATGAACCTAATCCAAAAACTAATCCTAATGTCTACCAAATACTAACGCTAACCAAAACCATAACACCAACTTTAACCCTAACCCTCACACTATTCATAACCCCAAATCAAACTTGAACCCTAAAGTTAACACTACTTGCAACCCAAAATGTAACACCAACCCAGGCAAACATTAAACCTAATCCTAATTCTAATCATCCCCTAAATCATAATCCTAAATCTAAACTAAAACATAACTATGATCCTAACCCCAAACAAACCCTAACCCTAACTCTAACACTATAACCCAAAGGCTTAACTCAATCTGTACACTAATATCAACCCTAAACCTAATCATCGTTGTCAACTAGATTTACATTCTATCCTTTAAAATATAGCTAATTCTAAGTGCAATCTTAAACTAAAGCTAACCTCAACATTTTCTCTAAACTCAATCCTAAACCTATCTGTGATGCTAAACCTGGTCCTAACCCTAAATTTCAGCCTAACTTTAAACCCTTACCCTCCTCTTAAATTCTAACCATAAACTTCAACCTAACCACAAAACTAGCCTCAAGCCTAATCCTAATCCTAACCATAGTTTTAATGCTAATTTTAATGTCAAGCTAAACTGAACCAAAAACCTAACTCTAATACTAATCCTAGTATTGAACCAAACAAAACACTGTGAGATGCCAGTCAAATGGCAGAGTACATAAACGCTGTGCTTGTTTCCTCTCATGAACTCATTAAAATTACAAATAAATTACAGAACAGCCACCCTTGGGAAGAAACTGAAGACAGGATGAACAGAACGTACATTACTAAGGATATAACAAAGTGCCCATGTGTTTTCTGGTAGGAAGGCAGAGATACAGAGCAGGGCTGCTCCTACAACCATGTGTAGATCACAAATATCAAAAAAGATATACCAGCTGTGAAGTTCCTCCTGGAGAAATAAGGCACCCCAGTTCCAAACTGGGCTCCACAGTCCCAGCCACCAGTGCCTGAAAGAGGACTCCCACATCTGATTGTGAAAATCAGTGAGGGTTGCACCTGTCTGGGTGAGCTGGCAGGCTGCTGGAATCCCAGCTGTCCCCTTAAACATCCTGCACACAGACTCACTCTCTCACAAAGTCTCTAGTAAAGCTCTAGTAAAGAGACAGAAACATAGAAGATGCCACTGACATATACCCAGAGATTATGTCACGTGACATCAGGATGAAGACTGAAAGGACAGCCACCATTGGCTTTGGCTAAAAGTCCTTTTTCCACATAGCCAGTAGGGAGCTGCCATATTCCTCTGTTGAACCAATCTGCACAAGGTATGCACATAGAAATCATTATTAATCTGATGAATTCAGGTTATGCCCATGTAGTGCCTCCCTGAAATCTTGACCCAGAAAACCTCTGATTTTCTAGCTCTTGTGGTTCTCTCTGGGAAGCAAGCATGAGTCTGTGCTACAGAAGTCACTTATTACTCTCAAAGGTCTACAGGTCAAAGTAGCTAGACTCAGGGTACCCTATAATCCTTGCTGAACATCCCCAGGCGTGGTATTGGTGACTTGTGGCCTTATTTTGCAGCTTGTCCTCTCCTACATGTCTCTGGGCCCAACATAGGCAGCTATATAACCTGAAGCAAACTTGTAGCTCCCACTAGGTAGCTCCAGGATGAGGAGCAGCAGAGACTAAATTTCTGTAACAAAGTCCCCCTCAAAGGCCCCTGAACCTTGTGGCCGACTTAACACATCAGAGTACCACCTGATTAACTTTACAAGCAGGCACCAGAGCCCTCCTAGGGTAAAGACAAAGGAAAAATCAGCCCTAGTACAGCAGCTTGTATGTGGTAGTATGGCGCATCTTCAGAGCTGGTTAACCTGAGGTGCCAACAACAGACAAGGATAAACTGCAAAAAGAGGATACACTACTCTCACAAGGGACACTACTGAAGCAGTGTGTTCAAGTGATCAGGAAAGCTATACCTGTGGGCCCTACAGCACACCTACTACGCAAGGACATTCTGCCCAAACTGGAAAGCTGAAAAGTCTACCTCACATGAAGAAACAAATACAGAGCAAGAGTGAAATGAAAAGAGAAATAAACAGATCCCAAATTTTTAAAAGAGAGAAAATAAAACTTTACAAAGTATCCTAAACAAATGGAAGAAGCAACCTACCAGATTCCGAGTTCAAAATACTCATAAGCATGCTCAATGAACTTAGAGGAAGATTATATAAACTCAGTGTGATCTAAAACAAAGACAGAGTAAACAAACAAAAACAGAGGTAGAAGTTAAAAAAAAACAGTCAGAAATATAGAAATGGTAATAAAAAAAATACACTAACAGGAGTCAATGGCAGAGAAAATGAACAGAAGATTGGATTTGTGGTTTGGAAGTAAAAGTAGCAGAAAACACCCAATCAGAATAGCAATGAGAAAAAAAGATCATTTAAATCTGAGAATAGTTTGAGAGGCCTTTGAAACAACATCAAGCGTCATGACATTTGCATAATAGGGGTATCAGAAAAAGGAAGGGGACGGTAACAAAGCAAAAGCTTCTTTGAAGAAATAATCACTGCATGCTTCCTTGGCAATATCTTCTTCTTCATCAGCATCATCATCATCATCATCATCATCATCATCATCATCATCATCATCATCCAAGCCCAGGAAGCACATAGAGTCCCGAACAAGATGAACACCAAGAGAACCACACCAAGATAGATCTTACTTAAAATGCCAAAGTTAAAAAAGAGATTATCTTAAAAGCTCCAAGAGAAAAGCAGTTACATTATCTATAGGGAAGCTACTGTAAGATTGTCAACTGAAACATACACCATGCTCATGAATAGGAACATTCGGTACCATTAAATCATCCATACTACACAAAGCGATCTATAAATTCAATGCAATTCCTATCAAGATGCCAATGGCATTTTCCCAGTATTAGAACAAAAAGTCTAAAGTTTATATGAAACCACAGAAGATCCCAAATAGCCACAGCAGAATTGAGGAAGAAGAATGAAGTTCAAGGCACTACAATACTTGATATCACACTAGGCTACTAGGCTTGAGTAATCAAAAGATCATGTTAGTAACATAAAACAGAAACATCAATCAATGAAACAGAATAAAATTAACCAACACCAATGTGGCCATGTAATCTGAAAAATATTCAATGAAATAAAAATGCTTTCTTTAATAACTGGCATTGGAAAATCTGGACACATCCCATTTCTTTTACCATATAAAAGAAGGACTTAAGTCAGACACAAATTAATAAAACTCCTAAAATAGAACATTGGTGGTAAACTCTTTCACATTGTTCTTGGTTATTTTTTTGTTTCTCAGATACACTTTCAAGCTATGAAAACAAAAGGGAAATAGACAAATGGTGTCTATATCAAACTAAAAAGTTATGCACAGCAAAGAAAACAAGCAACAAAACAAAAGGCATCCTACTTAGTGGGAGAAAATATTTGCAAATGATATATCCAATCAGGGGTTAATATTCAAAATATATTAGAAACTCATACAATTTAATATAAAAATAAAATTGATTAAAAAATGAGCAGAGGACCTGAATAGGAAATTCTCTGAAGAGGACATACAGAAAGCCAACACACATATGAAAAGATGCTCGATTAACAAGGACATTCAAATTGGAAGACAATGATATCTCACCTTTCACCTATCAGAATGGCCATCATTGATAAATCTACAACAAACAACATTGGGGAAGATGCAGAAAAAGGAACCCCTGATATGCTGTTGATGGGGTTGCAAATTTGTGTAGCTTCTGTGGAAAACACTTTGGACATTCCTCAAAATTTGTAAAGTAAAACTGCAATTAGATTCCAGACAAACAAAATGAATAAAGACTCACAGATCCAGAAAACAAACTGATGGCTGCCAGATGGGAGGCAGATTTGGTGGCCGGGTGAGAAAGGTGATGCGATTAAGTGCAAGTTGGCAGTTACAAAGTAGACACGGGGACATTACATACAGCTTTGAGAATATGGTGCAAAATTTATAATAACTGTGTATTGGGTCAGGTGGGTGATAGATTCATTGGGGGATTACTTCAAAATTATACAAATATCTAACCACTATGCTGTACGCCTGAAGCTAATATAAGTGTAATGCCAGCATTAGTTAAAAATAATGTTCTTTAAAGCAGAACTACTCAGTGACCTAGAAATGTTACCACTGATTATTTGTTTGGAGAAATCTAAAACACTCACTCAAAAAAATATATGCGATATTATGTTTATTGCTGCATTACTTATAATAGCCAAGATATGGTTGCAAACCAAGTGTCCATCAATTGACCATTGGGTTTTTAAAGTCAATGAAAAAAGAATTTATACTGAACGTTGCACAGTCTGCCAGTTCTGGGTTATCTACACTATGACTTCTCTTATGTCTATTTCTACATCAACGTGGCGTTGCATGGAGGGTACGTACACAAAAGCAGAAAGGATATTCTGTCTTTGAATATTACAGTGAACAGTTAAGACTGTGAAGACATTGCACGCAAATGCTTAGCCGTTTATGTTACCCATGCAGTGGAAATTTTACTCACCTCATTATTACATGCAGCACCAGTGAAGCAGCAGGTGAACTTTATACAATGTAACTCTCCAGTCAGCATCCCATATCAGCATATTGAAATGCACCTGTCTAATCCATTCAGGTGATTAGCCTTTATTTCAATGGGAAATGTGAATCCAGGACAAATCTCTCTAGAAGGGTCATTTCCAGGATCTATTTGTGTGTGTGTATTTCTCTGCAGCCAAGCTCAAGGGAATTACGTCTTGGATGTATGTTTTCTACTTAAAAAGGCTAATCGAAGCCCACCAACCTCTGACATCAAGTGTGTCTGACCATGAAGGGAAACTACTGATACCTTTTAAAACAACTGCTTCCACCGAAGAGTCTGGACCAGGCAAGTATAAACTTTAAATACTGACCTTTATTAAGCATAATTCTTATGTGTATTTTATACTTGTCATAGAAATCTCATTCTTAGAAATTCTGATGATTCTAGAGACTGTTGTTCCAAGCCTGTCAACTCCCTTGGGTTTGGATTACTAATTTTAAATCACTATTGTTATTATGAAAGTGATTTATATGTATCAACTGCTCGTGATGGTTACCCTTACTCAGGCACGGACAGCTAATTTCTTCTTCAGAATTTCACAGGCGATTGCCACTGCTGACCTTCTTACAAGATGTTGAGTGTGATTTCCTAAGCCCGATACCTACTAGAGTCATAGTGACTCACTAATACACTCCGACTAATTTCAATTCAACTTCATATATTACTTTCAGTAAGTCTCAAACCGCCAATGATTAGCTAATGTGTTTGACCCACTGATGAACAGGCAGTTAGGAATCTGTCTATTACCTTGGATGACATCACTAGTGATGTTGTCACCTCCATTGCAGCACAACAAAGAACTGTTGACTCTTAAGAGAGATAACTGAAATGCTGCATGCTATTCGTTAGCAGGACAAGGAAGTGTATCCATGGTACTTAAAACATCTAGTTTTCTATGTACAAACATTTGTGTCTCATGAAGTAGAAACTCAGAAAGTAGCAGAAAGGAAACCACTTGACTCCTTGGATTTTTTGCTCACTGACCATGTCAGTTGGGTGGCAACAGTGATAGGTTTATCGTTTGGAAAAAAAATAATACAATTTGGTTTAATAATTCTACTTGTGTTTGATTTTATAAACTTTAACTCTCCTATGTCGCATCTCCCAATTATGTAGTAAATGCATAAAGAAAGCTTCTGCTAACATGTTTACTTCACCGACTGAACCTAGACCTTTCTGAAAGAAATGATACTTTGAAAAGATTAAAATCATCAGTAGGTGACTGATGACCAACCCCAAGCTCTTGTTGCCCCAAATTGGCCAAAGACATCTTATCACATAGCATAATCCTTGGATGTGCATCTTCTGTGTGACCCAACCTGCTAGAAATAGGGCTTTAGTAGCAATGCAGAACAAAGCAAGGGGAAAGGCATCAGAGTATGGAAAGGCCATTTGAGCATCATTAATATCATGCAGATTTTTATCAATGGTTCTTTAACTAAAAGATATTAATGAAAAAGGAGAAATGTCCAAAAAACTCGAGATGTTCTAAATTACCTTACATCAGCCAGAGTTTGAGAGAAAAAGAAAGGACTGTAAATTTGTTAATGCCATTTCATTACTTCTGTTGGTGTGTAATATATTTTTAATGTTCATTAGTCTCTTTATTATTACCTTTCTTTGTGAATGACTATTTCTAGTGTACCTCTTAGGTTCCCCTCTCCTTTCATTTTTTTAAAATTATTTTGTTTGTGGTTAACTGGGAGATTGCAAATAACATTTTATATTTATAGAAATACAGTTTGAAACAACTTAGGTTGAAAACCACTCGGCTCTTATACAGTTCCATTCTTCCTCTTTTACACATTACACTTTTACACATAGGTCCATTAATCTACATGTCCATTTATTGTTTAAAACATTTGTCTTTTATATTTTATATGATAAAATGTAGTTACAAATAAAAAAATAAAATGGCCTTTATATTTATCCATGTGAATTCACTTACCAGTGCTTTTTAAAAATTTACTTGTAGCTCACATTATTGTCCTCTTCTTTAATTTCAACCCTAAAGACTCTCTTAAGTATTTCTTGCAGGAAATGTTCTCCTAGTAAACACTTGCTCAACATATGTTTAGTTGGTAATTTCTTAATTCTCCTTCACTTTTGAATAACAGTTTTGTTGGATTTGAAATTTTGATGGCTGTGTTTTCCCCAGCCCTTTAATGTGTGTTCTGCTTTTGCCTTTCAATTCCATACATTCTAAAAGCTTGTAATGTGTGAGGATCCATCATATTTGCTGAATCACTTCCTTTTCACTGTTTTAGACTATTGAAGCTATAAAATGAGATCATAGCCAAGCGAATTAAAGTGCCAAGATTCCTTCTTATCCTAATTTTAAAGCCTCTTTCTCTGTTAAGGATCATCCTGGTTTTGCAAGTCCTTGACTAGATTCCAGAATTCTGGAAATTTACTGTGGCAGTTTTTGACAGCTTAATCATTGCTTTAAACCAAGAGTATGGAGTTTAGGTTTTCCTACTCGCCATGCTCAGTGATATTCTCCAGGTTCTCCTGATTCAGATACTCTCTTCTAGAATTTATATCCCTGATGCTCTGATGCTGATGCTCCATTTGTTTCGTCGTCATAGTCTTCCATTCGACCTTCTCTAGTCATGTCATCATTTTCTCATCTCAGTGCTTGAGTAGAATAGTTTTGCTTATTTTGTTACAACTATGTAACAGTCACTGAATTACTGTAGAACTTAGTAACTTTTCCTTTTAAATGTTTCTCATTTTAACTCATTTTTCTACTTGCAGATTTAGTCGTATACTTATATCTAACTTTTCCACCAGTTATCATGTTTGCCTTAGCTATTATTTTCCTAAACAATTCTTCACTCAGAATCAATCAGTTTACATATATTTCTCTTGGCTTCACTGGCATGGTAGGGTGTCTTTATGAGCAATATATTTTTCCTTTAGGTCTGCTTCGTTGACATTCTGGGATTTTCTTATACAAAGTTCAATTCTTTATGAAATCTATGGAGATTTAAGTTGATATATGTCGATAGTAACATCTGACCACTTTATTTTTCAGCAATTTTGTAGAACATAGTTATTAATCCTACTGGTACAAGAACTTTTGGATTTTAAAGATAAGGTTGATTTTATTATTGAAATCCATTATTGAAGCAAAGAGAAGGCTATTATTGCCCAGAAAGGAGCTTTAGAAACATTTATTGACCAATGACCTAACAAGCCAGATGAGCTTCTAGGTATTCAGGGTGTCCAATTTTATGAATACATACTCTTTTGGAGAAAAAGAAAAGTTGTTTCTGAATCACTTTGAAATTAAATAACTAACACTTCTTAAAATAGTATAATTTTATTATACTATTGCATGGTTGACCTTTAGTGATTGTTAAAAAAAATTCTATAAAATAATTTTTAGAATACACAGTATTACTTTCTTTATCTAGTTGTAACATATTCTTTTGCCTGTAGATTATTATAAAGTTAATAATTGCTTCAATCCATAGAAAAGGCTAATAAATGTGTAGAGAGGCCCATTTTCTTTCTTGTTCTTATTTTGAGAAAAGCTTTTTTGCTCTCCCAAAATATAATTATTTTAAATTTTAAGTAACTCTTTCTCATTAAAATGCTTTTAGAAAATTTAAAGAAAACATCTATCAAATGTTCTTTTTTTTTAATGAAATTAATGTAACAGATAGATACATATAATAAATCCTTAAGTTTGGGGATTTACATATAAATATCAAACATTACATAATGTCTATTCCAGTTTTTGTTGATTGAAACAGATTGGGGGGAGGTAGTGTGGATATTGCGGTTATATATTTGCCTTTTATTTATCTTTCCATTTATCTGACCATGAACTCATTTATTTTGTTTGATTGTTTGTTATGAAAGCAATACCCCTAATTTTCAGGTAATGTACTTGATTGAGAAAAAGCTTTCTACACATTACATGCATTTGAAAATAGAGTAGCACTTAGCAAAATCTTTTTTACCTTTTAGCAAGTAAGTAGATTGAAAATGCTGTAAGTAACAAGGAAGTCACTGATAAAGACCTGGAGGAGTCAGAAGATAAACTCATAATTTTATTTAAGTATCATTTAAGGTAAATAATTTGCTTTAATGTGTCTATTTAAATCCTGAAATAGCATAAGGAATGTGGAAGATGCTTAAAGAACTGATGTGCACACCCCAACATAAATTTAAGTAAATTTTTGTTGGAGTGAAGCACTGATAACTAAAAGCTTACCATTTGAAAGTTTACAATTCAGTGTCATTAAGTATTCACGTCGTTGGGCAGCTGTCATCATTTATTATGTTCCAGAATTTTTCAATCACCTGAATATAAAAGCCTTACATGTTTAGCACTTGTTTTCCATTTGCTGCTTGCATTTAGCTCCTCGCAATCAATAATCTGATTTCTCTCTCTGGAGGTACTTATTCTGTATAACTTACATGAAAGCAATCAAGTAATAAGTCACCTTTTGTGTTTGGTATGTTTCACTTAGGAAAATGTTTTCAAGGTTCATCCATATTATAGAATGTATCAGAACTGTATTTCTTCTTAATACCTAACAGTATTTTATTGTGCGGATTAACAATAGCTATGGTATTGTGTATATCATTCACCTAACTATGAGCATTTTAGTTGTTTCCTCTTTTGGTTATTATAAATGGTGCTTCTATTTACATTATTTTCCAATATAATGGATAGAAATGTCCCATTTAATGGACATATGGTTTTTACATTTTTCATTTTCCAAGTCTGACATTAAAGTTATTTTTTTTTTTTTAAGATTTTAGGGGCAAATATTTTTGGAAACTTCTACCAAAAAAAAAGATTTAGCAAATGCCTCTTACTCAGAGGGCTTCAATTGACATGGAAAAGTCATTGCTGTTCGAACTTAAACAAAGCGTGTGTCTTCACCTGTAAAAGATTTGTTTTATTTTGTGATTTCTGTGCTTTAGGAATCTTGGTGTACAATTATGATTTCATTCTAGTATTTATCTCTCATTTGCTCATTAGTTTATTTTTCATATCTGTTTACTTAGTTCTTTGGAAGCATTTAATAGGGACATCCATAATTTAAAAGGATCATCCATAGGTATAGGCAAAGCATTATTTAAGTTATGAATGCAAAGGAAAAAATCTTGAAGGAAATAAAAGCACTACTCCAGTGAATGCAAGGATGACAAGAGAATGAAACAGCCTTTTTGTTGATATAGAGGAAGTTTTAGTGGTCTGGGTAGAAGACCAAACCAGACACAACATGCGCTTAAGCCAAAGCCTAATAAAGAGCAAGGCTCAAAGTCACTCCAATTCTGTGAAGGCTTAGATACGCAGGAGCTTCAGAAGAGAAGCCAACTGAAGTTGGTCCATGAGGTTTAAGGAATGAAGCTGTCTCCATTACATAAAGTACAAAGTGAAGCAGCAAGGGCTGATGTAGATGCTGTAGTAAATAATCCAGAAGACTAGCTAAGATGCCTAATGAAGAGAGCTACACTAAACAACCAGTTTTCAGTGGAGACAAAACAGTCTGTTTTGGAGAAGATGTTATGTGGGACATTTACAGCTCAACAGGCCAAGTCAATGCCTGGCTTCAAAGCTCCCAAGGACAGGCTGCCCCTCGTGTTTGGTGCAAATATCGATGATGGCTTTAAGCGAAAGCCAGAATTCATTTTTCATTGTAAATATTAGGGCCTTAAGAATTATGCTAAATCAACTCTTCGTGTGTTCTATAAATGCAACTACAATCCCGGATGATAGCATATCTGTTTCCTCAGTACTTTAAACCTACTTTTGAGTCCTGCTCAGGAAAAATAATCTTATTAAGTATTTCTGCTCATCTGCAATTCACTTCATCACCTAAGAGCTCTGATTGAGATGGACGCTGAGCTTAATACAGTTTTTATGCCTGCTAGCACATCCTTTCTTAATCTAGGAGTGATTTTCAATTTTAAGTCTTATTATTTAAGAAGAACATTTCATGAGGCTTGAGATACCATATAGTAATTCATCTAATGATCTCTGCAAAAAAAAAACCTTCTAGAAAAGATCCCTTATGCTATAGGCCATTTGAACATTCATGATTCATGACAAGAAGTCTGATACCAACAAAAACAAGGGTGGGCAAGAAGTTGATTTCAAACCTCATGAATAACTTTGAGAATTCAAGACTTCAGTAGAGGTAATGACTGCAGATGGTGGAAATAGCAAGAGAATGAGAATTAGATCTGAAACCTGAAAATGTGATTGAATTGCTGCCATCTAACAATATATTTTAATGGATAAGAAGTTATTTTTATGGATGGTCAAAGAAAGTGGTTCCTTGAGATAGAAAGTTGAAGATACTGTGGAGATTGTTGAAATGACAATAAACATTTATAATATTACATAATCATAGCTGAAAAACAGCAGTCATGGGTGAGAGAATTCATTCTAATTATGAAGAAGTTCAACTGTGGGTTAAATGATATATACCAAACAGCGCTGCATGCTTCAGAGAAATTGTACATAAAAGGAAGAGTCAAACAATATAATTTATGGCAGTGGTCATCACAAGTCCACCCCTCAGCAACTACCACTCTGATAAGTCGACAGCCATCAGCATCAAGGACAGACCCTCTATCAGCAAAAGGATTATGATTGGCTATATGCCCAGGGGATGGTGAGATATGTTGGCAATAAATTATTTTAATTAAGGTACACGTGTTGCCTTGTCAAACATAATGCTGTTGCACACCTAGCAGACTACAATAGATTATAAACATTTCTCTATGTTCACTGAGAAACCAAAAAAAAAATTGTGAAATTGTATTATAATACAATATTCAAAGTATTCTGGAACTGAACTTGCAATGCCTCCAATGTACGCTCAGCCTTTTCAACATCTACCCAAAACAAAATGTTCTCTTTTACCATAACCCAAGCCAGGGATCCTCCTGCTCACTAGCCATCTCCTGTTCTTGGCATTCTCCAGTCAGTAATTGTTCAGCCACAACATGGAACGCAGTCATCACTCTCAGAGCCCTCCAGGAACACCTGCAAGAAAACAACCCCAATCAGAGGAACCCTGCCCAGAAGGTCAGAGTCAGCAGCAGGAGCAGTATACTGACCCACACAGCTGAATGATAAACTGAAGGTCAAGAGGTCAAAGAACGGTCCAAACCTATGTTCGAAAGGATCAAGCAGAGGAAGATGTCTGGAATTTTTTCCCAACCACTCAATGGACAAATGGGGAGTTCTAAGGAGTATGAGAGAATGATGGAGGCAAAGCCCACACAGGCTGGAAAGTGAATCCTCGGGACACAGGCAACTTATTTGTGGGAGTAGGAAAATCAAGAGTATAAGAGTCTAGTGTGAAGGGAGCTGGCCAGGCTTTGATGATGAGTCATATCTCATCACATGCCACAGCAGACTCACAGGGGAGAAGCCTTTTGTTTGCATGGAGTATGACCAAGACTTCAGTGAGGAGTCACATATCATCAGACACAATAGGAAACACTCAGGAGAGAAGTCCTTTGTTTTCAGGGACTGTGGGTGCAGCTTTACCCAGAAGTCACATCTCAGCAGACACCAGAGGGCACATATAAAGAAGAAGCCATCTCTTAGCAGGGAGCATGAGTGAATCATCAGCAATAAATTGCATCTTGACAGCCCCAGGACAAATGTAGCCCCCACAGCATTGATAGCAAAGCTCTGCAGGGTTTTCAGAGAGGTCCTCCTGACTTCTTAACTATCATAAATGACAATGAGTGTATAAGTAACTGGTTAAAAAATCCTTCACTTTTTTGACAAGAGACGAGCTAGGTAAGTCATTAGGACTTGTTATGGGGGTATCACCACCAATCTCCATGATATATTCTTGCTTCCTGTTCTAAAAGAAATTTGTCTCCCTACAGCTCTGAAGCCCACACAACTCATTACCCCCTTGTCAGAGAAAGCATATGGTTCCAGGAGGGCGACAGAGAACTTCTACCATCAGCCATAGAATCTCAGCCACTGGAAAAGCATAAGCCTGCAGTCAATCTAGTTAGGGGACTGCCCAGGTTGAGAAGTCTAGGATTAGAGAAAGACTCATCAGGGATAGAAATTCCCTTAACTCCTGGCAAGCATGGACTTTTCTGCCAATAGGAACCCCATCCTCCTTGCTCTGCTTCTCTTGGCTCCTCTCCTGGTTTCCTCCAAGTTAGAGCCTGGGCAGGAGCTGAGCATGTATGTGAACGTATGCCTGGCTCAGTCTGGGCCCCTGGTCTCCTCACTCTCCATGCTGTTCCTTCACTGTCAGCATCTCATTATTCTCAGCATGTGGACTCCAGATGGGCCTGTGGGGGGTTTGACTCTCAGCTCTGCCTTCACCAGTTGTTTGACCTGGGGCAAGATTCTCTACATCTCTGTGTTTTTGTTCTAATCTATGACATGCGAATGATAAGCAACCTTTTGGTATGATGGTCAAAGCTGAGTCAGCACAGGTAGAATCCAGCACAGATGATGGGTGAGAACTCAGGCGTCTTCCTCAAAAGCTTCCAGTGCCCACGTATTCCACGTCTTCAGTGCTGGACAAATGAATGTAGAGGGAGGATAAGAGCCTTGGAGCCTAGACATTCAGAGAGTGAAAAGATACACTGCTTTCTCTACATAGACTCAGCTGCCGTGAAAAGGAAGTGTGAGGCCAGGGAGGCAAGCCGCACACATGTACATCCCTCCAGGCCACTGCCCTCCTCACTGAGCCTGGGCTGTCCTTCCACAAAGGCCATGGCTGAGAGTAATAACCTGTGAGACAGG
This sequence comes from Pteropus medius, assembly GCF_902729225.1. Taxonomy (NCBI): domain Eukaryota; kingdom Metazoa; phylum Chordata; class Mammalia; order Chiroptera; family Pteropodidae; genus Pteropus; species Pteropus medius. The sequence goes on along the minus strand of NW_024343126.1, from coordinate 14,902 downwards.
ACCTCACCTGCTCCTGCTATGAGCTGCCTTTGGGGACACCCGTAAGTGAGTCTCTGAGCCCCTGCACGGCCTCGTCTGCATAGTGTTCACAAAGTCCCCCACACAGTAGTTTCTCTAATGCACTTCCTTGTACCTGGGCCCTGAGAGCTTGATTGCAGCCCTGTCAACATCCTGACATTTTAGTTATTGTATCTTTAAGCTTACGTGTATTAGGCTAAGTCCAGTGGACACTGCACGTGCTATGAGCAGAGCAGCCATGCAGAATGATGGACATTCTTGGCCGCCTGCTCACAGATATTGTCCACAATGGCTCAGAAGTACAGAATCCCTAGACCCACTCTTAACCAGCCCTCTGCCCCACCTCAGGCATTGGGAAGGTTCTGAGTCAAGCCTGCAGGCCACACAGGCCCATATGACTTGGCTATTCTAAAAAGGCTCCAACCTAGGTCTAAATATTCAGTACTCACAGAGATTAAATGAAGCCCAGAGAACAGGTCTGGGTTCCATGGGCTGGCCCTACTCAGCCAGGAGGAGTAATGACAAATGTCTACCTGTATGTCTAGTTCCCAGGGATCTGAGTAGATTTCTATCAGGCTAAATGAGTCAGGTCCTTGGTCTAGAATCCAGTAATATGCTCAAGGCAGTGAACCTTGGGTTCAAGTCCAAAGTGACTCTTTATCTCAGTCCTGTGAATGGACTTGGGACTTTCTGTGCCCATCCTCCAAATCATAGGCAGCAGTGACAACTGCCTCAGGAGGTGCAGTGCAGGTTAAGGAGGCTGTCTTTTACTGAGAGCATTCTCTCAGTGACTTGTATCAGTCAGCCAGATGAGTTGGCGAGACACATGACCTACCTGCATTTAGCATCTGTGAAAAGAGGACAATGATTTTGGCCCACCTTGGTGTGTGAGGACCAAAAAAACAAAAAATAAAAAAAAATAAGTCATGGGAAGGTGATAACACATTTTTCAAATAATGCTGATGTAAACCCAGACCCATCTGATCAGAGAACCCACACTCTGCTCTGAGAGGTAGCCTGTAAATAAAAATTCTGTTTAACTGGAAAGGCTCTGTTTCTGGGCCTGCTATACTTGGGATGCATACTACTCAGTGAATGAAGACTTGGTATGTGCTCTTTGATCCCAAGACAGAAATGTCAAGACTCAGACAGAGAATGGCAGGAGTGCACACGCCCAGATTCCCGATAAGTACACAGTGGAGGTGTATCTGAACATTACTCTCTGTTTTAAATGGTGGCACATATTGAACCCAGCATTGCTTTCGTGGGGACTGGGACCCATGTCAGGGTCTCCCCTCAGGCCGGCAGGTAGCAGGCGTTCCACTTAATAATTTCACATGCCTTAATAAGGACAGAGACACTCACTCTTTGAAGGCTGAGTTAGGGGGACCTGACAAGAGGTTGGGGAATGGCTCAGGGCTGGGGCCCAGGAGCAGCTGTGTGCCTCACCCCTCGTGACCAGCAGGCTCCTTCTCATTTCAGCGGACCCCTGACTGTTGTCGGATACGCGGTGCTGGGATCCTGGTAGATTAGTCAACACAGCTGAAGCCCCTTCTCCCACTCAACTTTGGCACCAGGGGTGTGCAGGACCATCAGCTACTGTGGGATTCCACTGCTCCTGGCTGCATGCAGGGATGCCTGGCTCCTGGGTGTGTGTGGTCCATAATTTTGTGCTGAACCCTGTCCCATCAGAGGCATGAGTCTGATGGTCAGGGATAGGGCTATGCTGGGTCTTAGTTTGGGGTATGTGAGGGTGAGGCGAGGGGGCAATAAGACCTCTTGGCTGCTTGTCTGCTTTGTTAGCCCACCGACTCCTGGGGGCTTGCATGGGGGAGGGAATAGTGGGGCCCAGGGCAGAATCCTACTGGCTCTGGACTGCAAGAAGATCTTGGGGAGGTGGGATGTAGCCAGTGGGGGTCAGAGAGGCTTCCATGCCCACATGGTTTGCTGGCCTTTGGTGAGCCCAGAGGAGCACACATGTGGGAGGGCTGTGGTACATGGTGCGGTGCCTCCTACTGCCCATTAGCTGTTTGAGACTCTGGCGGTTGAGGCCCAACCATAGTGGGAGGAAGCCATAGGAATTCCCTCTTAATCCCTTTTACAAAGGGTATCATCAACGACCACTGGGTGTCAGTGGCTGGAAATTGTGCTCATGCTCATATCCCCTCTCATCCCCCACACAGTTCCACTTATTACACACATGTTGCAAAGTGAGGTCAGAGCCATCTAGGGAGGGCCCAATGTGGGTTCTTTTCTCTGAGGCAACTAGCCAAGATCACGAAAGTGACGTGGGATCTGGCAGCTCACTGAGATTGCAACTGACACCTAACCAGGATCATGTCACCAAAGTGGGATCAACCACACCCACCAACCACTCAGGCCCCATTGATGTATGGTTCTGGAAAGTGCAGCCCATGGCCAGTTCTCCTGCATCTGCACCTTCCCTTCCTCCTCTTCCCCTCCATCTTCTCTCCTCTCCCTTAAAAAACTGAGACACAACTAAGGTGTGTGTGTATGTGTGTGAGCATGTGTGTACTCACACCCACCCTCACATCCACCTTGACACACTGGGAGACGGAGAGCTGGTCTGAGGTCCCTGAGCCATGCTCCCTGTGCTCACCCTCCCAAGGAGGTGCAGACACCTGCAGTTGCACACAGCTCACATTCTCACCCCTGGCAAGGGCACATGGCACCCACAGCCACACCCACAGGGACCCAGAACTCCTGCCTCCTCTACAGTCACCACACAAACACCATGGAACACGTCTTCACTCAGCCCCATCCACCCAGCTGTGCCTGTCCAGCCGGTAGCTTCAGACACGTTTCCTTCAGAGTTCCAAGCAGCAAGTTTGCCAAAGTCCAGCCTAATAGCCTAAGATATTGTCAATCGGGCAAATGTTGGCTTCATAAAATGAGTTAGGGACAGATCCTCTTTATCAGCTGTTTGGAATTATTTGAGAAAATAATAGATTTAGACCATATTTCATTGCTTTATAATATTTACCTTTAACACCAACTGATCTAGGCCTTTGTTTGTTGGAAGTTTTCTGATTATAGTCAGTTTCATTAATATTTATTTATCTGGTCCAATTTTTGCTTTTACTGATTCTTTGTTTGAAATTTACATGTTTCTAAGGGATTTATTAATTTCTTCAAGGTCGTCTAATTTGTTGACATATAATTGTTCATACCATTTTTCATATAAACCTTTGTGTTTTTATAGGGGGAGTTGTCAGTTCTCTTTCATTTCTAATTTTATCTCTTTGGGTCTTCTTTTTTTCTTGATGATTGTGACTAAAGTCTTATGAATTTTGTTTATCATTTCAGACAACCGATGACTCTCACTTTCACTTATATTTTCTATTGGTTTTTAGATGCTAATTTGATTTTTTCACCCTGATCTTCATATTCTCTTCATTCCAATCACTTTAAACTTTTATTTTCCCTTCAGTTAATTTAGGCTCTAGATAACCCTGTCTTTGAATTTTTTTGAGGTGAACCTCTATTGTCATACATTTTCCTCTTTATCTACTTTGTACCATAAATTTTGAATGACAGTGTTTTCTTATTTTCATTTGTCTCAAGATGTATTGTGATTTCTTCCTGGGTCATTGTTAACTCGTGTATTAGTTAGTAGCACTTATTTTGGTTTCCATGTGTTTGTGTGTTTTCTAATTTTCTGCTTGTAATTGATTTCTAGTTTTATGCCAATGTGACTAGAGAAGAATGTTGATATAATTGCAGTCTCAAATTTCTCAAAACTTGTTTTATGGTATCATATGTTGTCTATTTTTGAGATGTTGTGTGCCCTTACAAGAATGTATATTCTGCTTCTTTTCAGTGAACTGATTTGAAAAGACCAGTTAAGTTTGTTTGACTAAAGCATCATCTAAGGCCACTTTTATCCTTTTAGATTTTGTGTCTTTGTCATGCATCGACTGATGTCAATGGAGTTCTAACCTAGAACAAATGGACCAGTACTTAGAAAGGCACAACTTTCCTAGACTACATCAGGAAGAACTGAAAAATCTAAATTGACCAAACAGCAGTATGGAAATTGAAACGATCATCAACAACCTACCTAAAAGTAAAAGTCTAGGACCAGATGGCTTCACGGGTGGATTTTACCAAACAATCAAAGATTTGATACCTATTCCTCTCAACTCTTCCGAAAACTTGAAGTGGAGGCAATATATCCCAACTCACTTTATGTTTTATCCCAACTCACAATATTACCCTGATACCAAAACCTAGTAAAGATAACACACACAAAAAAATCTCAGACCACTATCTGTCATGAACATAGACATAAAAATTCTAAATAAGATACTTGCAATCCAAATACAGCAACATATTAAAAAGATTAGACACCACGATCAAGTGGGCTTCATCACAGAGGCACAGAGATGGTTCAACATACACAAATTGATTAATGTGATACACCACACTTTTTAAACAAATTAAAAAATAAAAATCATATGATCATACCAATAGTTTCAGAAAAAGCCTTCAACAGGATATAATATGCATTTAACAAAATCAGTAGAGAAGAAAAGTGCCTTAACATAGTAAAGGCCATATAGGACAAAATCTCAGCCAACATTATACTTAATGATGAAAAACTAAAAACTTTCTGTCTAAGATCAGGAGCAAGGCAAGGCTGACCACTGTCACCACTGTTATTCACTATAACTTTAGAGGTTCTAGTGAGTGCAATTAGGCAAAAGAAAGAAATAAGGCCATTGAAAAGGAAACAAAGAAGTCAAACTCACTATTTGCAGATGACATGATTCTCTCTATAGAAAACTCTGACTCCACAACACTACTTGAAACAATAAGCAAATACAGTAAAATTTCTAGATACAAAAATCAATGTTCAAAAATCCATAGCATTTCTATATTCTGATAATGAAGCATCAGAAAAAAGAAGTGGAAAAAATAATTCCTTCTGCAATTGCAACAAGAAGAATAAAATACCTAGGAATAAATCTAACGAAACAAGTGAAGCACCTATATAATGAAAACTATAAGACCCTATTAAAAGAAATCAAAGAAGATACAAAGAAATGGAAAAAATATTTCATGTTCTTGGATTGGAAGGATCAACAGAGTTAAAATGACCTCATTACCTATGCATTATACAGATTTAATGCAATCCCCATCAAAATCCCATCAGCATTTTTTTAAAAAAATAGAACAAAAAATCATCAGATTTGAATAGAAGCACAAAAGACCTCGAATTGCCCAAGCCATCCTGAGAAAAAGATCAAGGCAAGAGGCATTACTCTGCCTGAGTTCAATATGTAGTACAAAGTGACAGTAAACAAAACAGCACGGTATTGGTAGAGAAACAGACACACAACCAGTGGAACAGAATTGAGGATCATTTTTCCCTATGTTCCTCCAACTACTCAAAAGCTCATCTTTCGATTGCTGAAACTTATGGTCATCACATGTGCTTAGAGGGTGCTCACAATTAAGACAGATGTCTCAGTGAGCTTGAGAGCAGAGCTTCATTGTTCACACAGCATGTGGTTTTCTCTACCCGGAAGCCCTACAGGTGGTTGTCCTATTTGCAGGTGAGTGAGTGCCTCTGCAAAGACCCCCTTATGAGAGAGCGTGTCATGGCACTGAGTCACATATCACATGCAGTGAGCGCTGTCATGTGCCCTGTGCTCATAGGTCTCTGTCCTCCTTGTCTTTGAAAGTAGAGCTCAAGACAGATAATCCTTAAGTAAATCCTAGTGTGATGAGTGTTGGGAAATAATATATTCTGGCTTATATCCGCTGACTGTATTCAAAAAGTGGGTCACCAATATCTGTGTCATTTTCATAAGCAAAAACCCACATGATATTATGTTTATCTCTCCCAAGACAAAGTTTGGTTTCTACATTCTCATGTCACTAACAGTTCTATTGTGATAAGCAGTTCTGTCCTGTGCAGAGGAGAATGACCAGACAGACACCAGTTAGCTCACAGGAATAGCTGATCACCAACCCCCTTCCTAAAGAAATCAGTCTGCCATAGCCAGTGCATTCTATTCATTCCTCTTCTGCCATGCATGCCTGGGCATACTGAATAGCGATTCAGGTACCTATCCTAGCAGAACCCAGCCTCACACCTGTAGACAGAGTGTTAAGTTCCATCATGTGCCATCCCAAGCATCACAGGTGACTCCCTCCCTCATCTCAAATGCTATCTGTAGTGTGTGCTGAATCAAAGTTTTGCAGTCAGACACATCAAACTCGGTATGTTTACTGCCCAGAGGGATTTTTTTTTTTTTTGAGAGAGAGAGAGAGAGAGAGAGAGCGCGAGCTGAATTTAATTAAATCTATCAAGTGGCATTCCAAATAAAAAGTGCTTTTAAATTTAGCCTTATAAATATTTGGCTGTTAGTCAAGAAGATGCCAATTCATGCTGAAAACCAAAGAGAATCCAAAGGACTGCAGTGTGCTGTGTATATTAAGTTGGAGGACATGGAGTAAAAGAGAGCAGTCTTGTTTTGCTATTTTTCATGAGGTTTTCCAATTTTCCCAGCACTGTTTATTGAAGAGGCTTTCTCTTCTCTATTGCATGTTTTTGGTTCCTACATCAAAAATTCTTTGCCCACATAATACGAACGTTAAATTTTTCAACTCTCAATTCTGTTCCCTTTGTCTGTGTCTATTTTCTTGCCAATACCATGCTGTTTTAAGTATTGCCACTTTGTAATATAATTTGAAGGCCTGCAGAGTGGCACTTCCAGACTCATTCTGTATTCTCGGGATGGCTCCTCAAGGTCTTTTGTGCCTCCATACTATTCTGACGATGTTTTGCTTTATAAAATGCCTTTGGTATTTTGATGGTGATTGCATTAAATCTGCATATTGTTTGGGAATATGGCTAGTTTGACTAGGTTAATACATTTCCATTTCTTTGTATCCTCTTCACTATCTTTTACCAATGTTCTATATTGTCAGTGCAGAAGTCTTTCACAGGTCTTTGTTAAGTTTATGAGAAGGTGTTTTCCCTTTTGTTTGAAATTGGGAAATAATTTTTTTCCACTTTTTTTCTGAAAAGTCATCATTAGAGTATGAGAATGCTATGGAATTTGGACATTTACTTTGTTTCCTCTGACTTTACCATATGATTTTATTGTATCTAATACATTTTTGGTGGAGCCTTCAAATGTTTTGATGTAGAGAATCTCATCATCTGCAAAAAATGACAATCTGATGTCTTCATTCCCAATTTGGATGCCTTTTGTTCTTGCCCTTTTACTCTAGCTAGAACTTCCCACACCGTATCAACATAAAGTGGCAAGAGCGGAATAATAAAAATGATAACAACAAGAACTTTGTGTTGTTCCTGATTTTAGAGGAATACTAGTTTTCGTTATAAAGGGCAATATTAGTGGAAGGCGTTTGAACATGGCCTTTATTATGTTGAGTTCCTTTCCTTTTATATCCATTTTATAAAGTGTTTTAATCATCAGTGGATACCATATCTTGTCAGATATTTTCTCTGCATCAATTGATACGATCACATGATTGTGGATATGGTGTATCACAGTGATCAATTCGTGTATGTTGAACAATTGTGATGTCTCAGAATAAACCCCACATGATTGTGATGTATAATCTTTTCAAGATATTGTATTTGATTTGCTTGGAATTGCTTGAGAATTTTTGCCTCTGTATTCATCAGAGATATTGGCCTATAGTTTTATGTTTTTAGTCCTAGATTTGCTAGCTTTGGGTCTCAGGGTAGAATTCGCCTCATAAAATGAGTAAGGAAGGATTGCATCTCTTTCAATTTTTTTGGAAAAGTGTGAGAAAAACGTTTATGATATCATCTTTGAATGTTTGGTAAAATTCACTGGTAAAGACTTCAGGGCCTGGACTGTACTTATTGGGAATGTTTTGATGATTGTTTCAATTTCCACTCTTGATAGCTCTGCTGAGATTTTCTAGTTTTTCATGATTCCATCTAGGAATGTTGTATCTTTATAAGCATGTGTCCATTTCTTCTAGGTTATTGAATTTGATGGCATATAATCTTTCATCTTATATGGTACTTTGCATGTCAGTGGTATCTCTCATAACTTCTCTTTCATTTCTGAATTATTTATTTGTACCTTTCCTTTTTTCCCTCAGTGAGTTCTTAGGGTTGGTCAAATGCACTCCTGTTCTTTAAGATACAGCCCAGAGGACTACACTGGGGTATGGAAGTGGAATTATTCATTTAATTAAGATCTATATGTATTAAGTAATTATGTAACTCTGGCTCAAGAAAGACTAAAAGAGTCTTAGGACTAGATTGTTTAGATAGAGAACAAACATCTACAAGATCTAGGAATTTGGTAGACCTTGTGTCCTTCTAAGTTTGTCCAGGACAAGTTAGAGAAAACAGATAAGAGAGCAGCAAGGCTTCTGTGGTCCAGATGGAATTCCCACAGGGCCTTGTACCCTAAATATTGTCATTTCCAAGGGGGCAAATACGAGTTCCACTCGGTATGGATGAGATAAGGTGAACAGCTCCCTTGGGCTAGGTGAGGTTGAGCTTCCACTGCCTGTCCTCCATGGTCTGCTGAGTTGTGGTCAGAATTAGCCTCCACATCTTCTTGCCAGGCAAGACACAGACTCAGTGAGTAACAAATAAAGTTTTAAAACAAACTAGCCTAACAAACACAAAACAGTCTTCCTGTTTAGAGATCAGAGAGACAAACTTGTTCAGATTCCTCAGGAATCGACCTCCTCTTTTGTTCCTCTGAAATTTCCCCCACGTCCAGGAGAGAGACGTTTTCCAAGGTCATCTCATGTGACACTTTACCAGAAGATGTCTTCAGATTCCAGATCTAGAACAAATTCCACGTCTAGATCTTTGAAATTTCTCTTTTCTTATCCTGCAAACTAAAGTGTCACAGTTTGATGGTACCCAGTCCCCGCTGTATAGCCTCTGTCTCTGAGACAAAGAGGTCTGGGAAATTGCTTGGCAGGTGCCCGGTGGCATGCTTCAGGGTGGGGAGTCACTGAATCAGCATGCAGGATGATCCAATCTGAGTTGCCAAAAACAGTTACTGAACTCAAGTGGATAGTTGTGCTTTTATGCATCAAAGCGAAAGGAGACATGGACAGGGAGGGGTTTGCAGCAAAGAAAGGAGAGATTTATCTAAGGAAACGGCACCAAACCCAGAGATGTAGGTGAGCTCGTGTTCAAAGGTCTATTTCTCAGATAGCTCCCCTGTATGAAGGACAGGTTATATGGAATAAAACTCATTGGTCATACTAGCTAAGGGAGTTGGGGTCGTGGGCTCTATTGATTGATCAGGGCTTAGGAAGAAGGCAGTTGATCATTTCATTGGGTCTCATGTCACTCACAACCACCTTCGGTTTGGTTTCAAGGGGAGGCTGGCAGGGTCATTTAGCCTTGATTGGAGTGAAGTTGAAGGATGTTACCTTTAATTTGACCAAAACTCTGTTTCTGCAATCAACAGTCCTGAGGCTTTGTTCCCAAGACTGTTTGATGCTAATGGCTTAATGATGAAAGGAGTGTTCCTGCAATATGCAGACAATAAGGGAGGAAAAAAAGCAAATGAGCCCAAGGACAGTTTGAAACAAGGAGAAAAATGAGAGGACAAGTTTTTTAAAGAAGTGAAGATATGCGTGGAGACAGAAACAACCTAAAATTCCTGAATGGATGAATACATAAAGAAGAGGTGGTACCTATATAGAGAGGAAGATTACTCGGTCCTAATAAAATGAAATCTTGCCATTTGCAACAACGGGAATGGACCCAGTCAATATTATGCTAAGTGAAATAAGTCAGACAGAGAACAACAAATACCATACAATTTCACTTGTACGTGGAATCAAAGAAACAATAGATATGAACAATAAAATGAAAACAGACTCAGAGATACAGAGAATATTTTAATGGTTGCCAGAGTGGGGAGGAGGGTTGTGAGACTAGACGAAAAAGAGGAAGGGATAAGATGTACAAATGGAAGTTACAAACAAAAAACAAAAAACAGGAGGATGTGAAGTACAGTGTAGAGAATATAGTCAATAATACTGTAATAGCTATATATAGAGGCAGGCGAGTACTAGACTAATGGGGGCCAAGGGACCCTTCATCAAATTTATAAATGCCAATGTGCTATATACCTATAAACAAACAAACAAACAAACAAACAAAACAAATAAATAAATAAAAATTAAAAACCTGAAAAAAGGAAATTTGTCCTGTATAAATAAATATTATTTAGTCTTATGAAAGAAGGAAATCCTATAATTTGTCAGAATTTTGATGGACTCTGAAGTTGAAAGTTGTATAAAATATCACATATTTGTAAAATCTAACTTAGAAATAAAAAAAGAAAAGAAAAATTGCTAATGCCTAGAAACGCAGTAAAACTGTGTTTCCCAGTGGCTGTCGGGTGGGGGCAATGGGAAACATTAATCAAAGTGTACAAACTGTCAGTTATGAGATGAATTAGTTCTTGTGATCTCATGAATAAAATTGCAATTATATTTAACAATTCTTCATTTATATACTTGAGTATTGCTACAGCAGTAGATCTTAACTGTTCTCAGCACAATAAGAAAATGACACTTATGTGATATGATGGAATTATATTAGTGAACATGATAATGGTAACAATATTGAAATGCAATTGCCCCTTGATCAATATGGGGGCGAAGGTGCTAACTCTTCACACAATCTGAAATCTGAATATAATTGAATCTCTCTAAACTTAACTCCAGTCCCTCATTATCTGCAGTGGATTGGTTGAAGAACAGATACCCAAATCCATAGATACTCAAAACCCTTATATAAAATGGCAAAGAACAATGCATGCAGTCAGCCTCCTGCATCTGCAGATTTAAGTTTGGGCCCAAATGCTGTTTTTGTTCCATGGTTGGATGAATCCATGGCTGTAAAAACTAGGGGGTTCAAGGTTAGATGATATTTGCTGAAAAAAGATGTTCATGTATGCTTACTCACACAGTTCAAACCTGTATTGTTCAAAGTCAACTCTCTATAAATATCAAACCAACAAGTACACATTAAATTTACTTAATGTTACATGTCAAGTATATCTCATAATGCTATCGAAATCACCTAGGTAAAAAGAACGACCATATGATCCAGCAATCCCACCTTTGGGATTGCATGTCCAAAGGAGTTGAAATCACCATATGGAAGAAATCCATGCTCACATACATGTGTATTGTAACATCGTTTATATTAGCCAGAGATATGGAAACAACCTAAGTGTCTATCACTCATGAATGGATAAGGAATATGTAGTATACATGTACAATGGAATGCTGACCCATGAGAGAGAAGGAAATTCTGCCATTGGCATAAATATGGCTGGACCTGGGTATGATGTGCTAATGGAGAGAAATTAGATAAGGCAAATACTATTTTGTATGACCTACATGTTTGGAGATGGAAAAAAAAAAACTCATATAATACAGAGCACAAGGGTGGTTAGCAAGGACTTCCAGGTAAAGAGGAGAGATGTTCCTTAAGGTTACACACTTGCAACTAGTGAAAAATCAACTGAAAGTTTAAAGTATGGCATAAAAATCGTAGTTAACCGAGACTGTATTATAAACATCAAGGTTGCTAAGGACAAGAAAGTAATGGCTCTAACCACAAAAAATAATTATGTGACAGGATAAAAGTGTCAGATAATGTTACGGTGTTAATCATTTTGCAATACACAAATGTATCATACCACAATGTTGTACATTTTAAATAACATTATATAACAATTGTAGCTCAATAACATTATTTTAAAGGGAAAAAAGAATTTTTGTATCTTTATCCATGTATATTGGCATACAATTTTATCTTTTAGTAGTGTCCTTAGTAACTTTGGTATCATGGTATGCTGGCCTCATAATGAGTTTGGAACTGTTCTCAACTCACCAGTTCTTTGGAAGAGGTTAAGAAGTATGAGTGGGAATATTTTTTAAATGTCTGGAAAATTCTTCAGAGAAATCATCTGATTCTGAACTTTTCTTTTGGGGAAGGTTTGATTATAGTTTCAATTTTACTGATTAATGGTCTGTTCAGATTTTCTATTTCTTCGTAACTCATCTCGGTAGGTTGTGCGTTTCTAGGAATTTATCTATATATTCTAGATTTTCACATTTGTTGGCATACAATTGTTCATCGTCATCTCTTATGATTCTTTGTGATTCCGCAATATCAATTGTCACTTTTCTTTCATTCCTAATTTTATTGATTTGAATCTCCTCTCTATTTTCCTTAGTCTAGCAGATGGTTTGCCACCTTTGTTTATCTTTTGGTAAAACAAACAAACAAACAAACAAATGTTTTTAGGTGTTTTATTCTTTTGTTTTTATCCTTTCTGTTGATTTTTTGGCCTATACTTCACTTACTACTGCTTATTACTTCACTTATTATTTACGTCCTTCTGCTAATTCTAGTTTATAGTGTAAAGTTATGCTGTTTATACGAGACATTTCTTATGTCTCAGTATAAGTGTTTATCACAATAAATCTCTCTTGAAACTGCTTGTGCTATTTCCCGTGAGTGTTTCCATTTCTGTCTGTTTCAAGATTTTTGAAATTTTCTTTTTGTCTTCTCCTTGTTCTGTTACAGGTCATTCAGGCATATGTTGTTTAATTTTCCAATTTTTCTCTGTGATTGATTTTGAGCTATATATCATTGTGGCTGAATGAAGAACTTAGTGTAATTTCAGACTCCTTGAATTTGCCAAGGCTTGTTTTGTGATCCAACACATGATCTATTTGGGAGAAAAGTTTTGTGTATTCTTGAGAAGAATGTGTGTTCTGCTGCTGTTTAATGGAAGCTCAGAATATGTCTATTCAGTTTATTTTGCCTAAAGGATAGTCAAGTCCAGGGTTTCCTGTGGACATTCTGTCTGGATGACATATGTATTGTTGAATGTGGCATGCTAAGTCCTCTGCTATTATTGTATTGTCAGTTTCTCTCTTTGTTTCTGTTAGTATTGCTTAATAAATTAAATGCTCCAGTTTTGAAGCAGAAATATTTACACTTGTTACATCCTCATGAATTGACTCCTTATCTCTTGTTACAGCTTTGACTTAAAGTCTACATAGATTTTAATACACGAAAGCAAGCCCTTTCCTCTTCTGCTTTCCAGTTCCATGGAATCTCTTTTTCTATTCCTTCACATGAACCTATATGAAGCTGAAGTGAGTATCTTGTAGGAATCATATATTGAATCTTGTTTGTTTTTTAAAAAGATAAATTCAGCCGCTCGTGTATAGAACTTTATACTTTTAGTATGCATTTTTTTATGTTTTTAATGTTACAATTTATGTCTTTTTGTGTTTCACATCCACTAAGAATTATTGTAGCTATAATTTATTTCAGAGTGTTGTGCATCAACTTTTCTACAACGGATATGTAGTCACTGCACCACAAATTACAGTATCAGAATTCTTAATCTTACTATGTCCTTACCTTTACCAGCGTGTTCTGTTTTCCAGTTACTAATTAGCTGTTTCTCATTTCATCTTGAAGAACTCCTCTCAGCATTTTTTTTTTTAAGGCGGATCCGTAGTACAGTATTCTCTCACTTTGTCTGTCTTGGAAATTCTTTATCACACCCCATTGTAAAGGACAACTTTGCCAGGTAAGGTCCTTAGTTGTCAGTTTGCTTTCTTTCAGCACTTTGCGATACCTGCAAAGTTTCTGGGGAGAAATCTGCTGAAAGCCTACAGGGTGTCTCTTGTGAGAGAGAGGTTTTCTACTTGTTTTGTTTTCTTGCTGCTTTTAGCTCTCTCACTGCCCTTGATTTTACACAGTTTTATTTTAATGTATCTTAGGGATAATGCTTTGAATAGAAATTTTGAGGCAACCTATTTGTTTCATTATGTCCTACGTCCATGTCGCTTCCTGGGTTTACGAAGTTTTCAGCCATTCCTTTTTAAATTAGATTTCTGTTTTACGTTTCCTTCTCAGACTTTCTTTTAACTGAACTCCAGAGATTTGTAGAATGTTTTTCTTACTGGCATCGTGTGGACCACACATCATTTCTTTAATGTTTTTTTGTTTTCCTCTAACTTGGTTATTTCAAGATACTGACTTTTAATCACAGATTCATTTTGCTGCTTGATGGAGCCAGTTTTTCATGCTCTCCTGGATTTAAAAATGTTCATTTATTGTTCTTTTAGCTCCCAAATCTTCATTTTTTAAATGACTTACTCTGCTGAAATTATTTTTGAGTGTATTAGTTACCTGTTTTCATTAAATTGTCCTTCTGTGTTGGTTTATTTGTTTGTTATTTATTGGTAGATTATTGAGCTTCAGTAAAACAGCTATTCATTTTCTTTTACTGCACCAAGTGGTGACCCCCATAGCCCTGCCTTGCACCAAGCTCAAGGCCTGCCCAGGTGTCCCCAGAACAACGTACTGGAGTGTCTCATTGCTTTTCAGAGACACATGTACTAATTCTTCTCAGCTCATTCTCTCTCCAGCTCCCTTACTCAACTGCATCAAGCAGGGAATGGGTAGGTGAGTTAGACTGAGGTTCACCTGAAAATGAGGAGTTAGTTATAGGCCTCTAGATCTCACCACACCTAACACCACATCTTTCCATGGCCCATCCATCTCCCAGGGAGAACCTCGGCAGGGTTCTCTACACTGGGTATTCATGTACCCATGGGCAACTGTCAAAGGGAGGCAGAGAGGTAGCTAATATGTTTCCGCACAGCTGAACCCCTAAATCTGAGGATGTTCAAGGCTTTATGTAGGGATTCATAATCTTGCTTCTGACAGGCTTGTAGCTTGGATGGTTCTTCGCTGCATGTAAAACTTTGCATGCAGCGAAGAACCATCCAAGCTACAAGGTGCAGTCCAGGCAGACATTACATA
>NW_024343125.1:102658-138841 GCF_902729225.1 Pteropus medius | reverse complement strand
AAACTAGTTAAAAGGTGCAGGGACATAAAATCAATTTAGATTTCTATTTTACATCCAGGTCAAAAATAAACTCTAGGTAGGTTCATGCATTTAATTGTTTCAGGGTTCATGCCTCAAATGTAAAGAGCTAAAGAATAAATCCCTATTTTGAGGTAAGAATGGATGACAGGAGAAAAAACCTGTTGAGAACAAACCATTAAAGAAAATATTGACAAATTCAACTTTATTAAAACTAAGCATTGATATTCATCCAAAAAACATTACAAACGATGTACAAAACAGACCACACACCAAATGAAATTTTCAATGCATATAATTGACAAAGATTACTGTTACAATTAAATAATTGTTATGAACTAATAAGATAAAAAGGCAGCTCAACGGAAATAGCATAAACAGATACTTTACAAAAGAGGAAAACATAAGTGGCCATTATATGTAACCAGACTCTCAATCTCATAATAGAAATGTATATTAATTAAGTAATATTTATACCCATGAAGTCGTCAGAGTAAATGAAAATGTATTGCAGGTAATGTGGATTGCAAGAAAACTTTTAATGGGAATTAAAATTGGTTGAACCTCTTAGGAAAACTCTTTGAAACTACCCAAAAGATTTTTGGCACTCCCACATATACTAATAACTCCATTCCTAATATAAAACTTTTTCTCACATCTTCCAAGACACAAGTATGAGATTATTCAAACAGAGGTATTCATAATAGCAAAAAAACTAGCTACAAAAAGTTTCATCCACATCAGAAAGAATAACTATTTTTAAAATTTTTATTTATTTATTTTTTATTTATTTTTTTTTTATGGTGACATTGCTTAACAAAATCCAATAACTTTCTGCAGTACACTTTAACAGTAAGGCATATATATGTTTACAATGTGTGTTCACCTCCCATAATTAGATTTCTTTCTGTCACCACATATTTGACCCCCTTTACCCCAACTACCATCCTCTCTCCATTTTTTCTTACCCTCTGGTAACCACTAGTCTATTGTCCATGACCTTGAGTATCTCTTCGTTTGTCCTGTTCATTTGTTGCTTTTAGGTTTATATCTCACATATAATTGATATCATGTGATTTTCAACCTTTTCTGTACAATTATCTTGAGGTCCGTCCATGTTGTCGTAAATGGCAGTATTTCATCTCTTCTTATGGCTGAGTAATATTCCATGTAAATATGTACCACAGCTTCTTTAGCCAATCACCTATCATAGGACACTTTGGTTGCTTCCATGTCCTGGCCATCGTGAATAATGCTGCTATGAAAATTGGAGTGCAAATATCTTTTCGGATATGGATTTTCAAGTCCTTGGGGTAAATACCCAGTAGAGGGATTGCTGGATCATATGGTAGATCAATTCTTAGTTTTTTGAGGAACCTCCATACTGTTTTCTATAGTGGCTGTACCAATTTGCAGTCCCACCAGCAATATGATGGTTCCTTTTTCTCCACATCCTTTCCAACATTTGTTATTACTTGTTCTGTTGACTATAGCTATTCTAAAAGGTGTGAGATGGTATCTCATTGTGGTTTTGATTTGCATTTCCCTAATAGCTAGCGATGTTAAGCATCTTTTCACATACTTGTTGAGAAGTGTCTGTTCAAGTCCTCGGCCCATTTTTGGGCCAATTGGATCATTTGTTCTTTTGTTGTTATTGAGTCATATGAGTTCTTTGCATATTTTGGATATTAGGCCCTCATCGGAGGTGTTGCTTGGAAATATATTTTCTCATTCTGATGGGTCTCTCTTTACCCTGTTGACCATTCTTTTTGCTGAGCAGAAGCTTTTTACTTTGATGTAGTCTCATTCATTTACTTTAGCTTTATTTCTCTTGCTTTTGAGTTCAAATTCATAAAATCCTCTTTAAGTCCAAGGTCCATGAGTTTCGTTCCTATGTTTTCTTCTATGCATTTTATTGTTTCAGGTCTTATATTCAGGTCTTTGATCCATTTTGAGTTAATTCTGTGTGTAGTGATAGACAACAGTCTAGTTTCATTCTTTTGCAGGTGGCTTCCAGTTTTCCCAGCACCATTTATTGAAGAGGCTTTCCTTTCTCCACTATATGTTCTCAGTTTTTTTGTCGAAAATTATTTGCCCATGTAAATACAGGTTTACTTCTGGACTCTCGATTCTGTTCCAGGGTCCATGTGTCTGTTTTGCTGCCAATACCATGCTGTTTTGATTTCTGTCGCTTTGTAGTATAATATGAAGTTATGCAGAGTGATGCCTCCAGCCTCGTTCTTTTTTCTCAGGATGGCTTTGGCAATTCGACGTCTTTTGTGCTTCCATTTGAATCTGATGATTTTTTGTTCTATTCTTTAAAAAATGCCGAAGGGATTCTGATGGAGATTGGATTATATCTGTATAATGCTTTACGTAATATGGTCATTTTAACTATGTCGATTCTTCTAATCCAGGAACATGGAATATCTTTCTATTTCTTTGTATCTTCTTTGATTTCTTTTAATAGAATCTTATAGTTTTCATTATATAGGTCTTCCACATGTTTTATTTTATTCTTTTTGTTGTAATTGCAAAAGGAATTATTTTTTCCATTTCTTCTGATACTTCACTATTAGAGTATAGGAATGCTATGGATTTTTGAACATTGATTTTGTATCCAGAAACTTTACTGTATTTGCTTATTGTTTCTAGTAGTGTTCTTGTGGAGTCTTTAGGGTTTTCTATATAGAGAATCATTTCATCTGCAAATAGTGACAGTTTGACTTCTTCGTCCTATTTGAATGTCTTTTATATCTTTTTCTTCCCTGATTGCATTCACTAGGACCTCCAATGTCATGTTGAATAACAGCGGCAATAGTGGACAGTCTTGCCTTGTTCCTGATCTTAAAAGAAAAGATTTATTTTTTTCACCATAAAGCATAATGTTGGCTGAGGGTTTGTCATATATGGCCTTTATTATGTTAAGGTACTTTCCTTCCATACTGATTTTGTTAAGTGTATTGAACACAAATGGATACTGTATCTTGTCAAAGACTTTTTCCGCATTTGTTGATATGATCATATGATTCTTATTTTTTAATTCGTTTATGTGGTGTATAACATTAATCGATTTGCATATGTTGAACCATCCCTGTGCCCCTGGGATGAAGCCCACTTGATCATGGTGTATAATCGTTTTAATATGTTGCTATATTCGGTTCACCAGTACCTTATTTAGGATTTTTCCATCTGTGTTCATGAGAGATATTAGTCTATAGTTTTCTTTTTGTGTGTTATCTTTACTAGGTTTTGGTATTAGTGCAATATTGGCCTCATGAAATGAGTTAGGAAGTATTGCCTCCTATTGGATTTTTTGGAAGAGTTTGAGGAGAATAGGTATTAAATCTTCTTTGAATGTTTGGTAGAATTCACTGGTGAAGCCTTCTGGTCCTGGACTTTTACTTTTTGGTGGGTTTTTAATGATTGTTTCAATTTCCATACTGTTGATCAATCTATTTAGATTTTCCAGTTCTTCTTGATTCAGTCTAGGAAGGTTGTATTTTTCTAGGATGTATTGGTTTATTTCTTCTAGTTTATTAAGTTTGGTGTTATATGCTTTTTCATAGCATTCTTGTATGATCCTTTGTATTCCTGCAGTGTCTCTAATAATTTCCCCTCTTTCATCCCTGATTTTGTTTATTTGTGTCCTTTCTCTTTTTTCTTTAGTGAGTGTAGCTAGGGGATTGTCAATTTTATTAACTTTCTCAAAGAATCAACTTTCTGTTGCATTTATTTTTTCTATTGTTTTGTTTTGTTTTGTTTTCAATTTCATTTATTTCTGCTCTAATTTTGATAATTTTTTTTCCTTCCGCTGACTTTAGGCTTCATTTGTTCTTCCTTTTCTAGTTTTTTAAGATGAAGCGTTAGTGTGTTTATTTGGGCTCATTCTTGTTTTTGAAGGTAGGCAGGTAATGATATGAACTTTCCTCTTATGACTGCTTTTGCCGTGTCCCAAAAATTTTGATATGTTGTGCTATCATTATCATTCATTTCTATGTATCCCTTGATCTCTCCTTTTATTTCTTCTCTGATCCAGTTATTCTTCAGTAGTATGTTGTTTAATTTCCATGTATTTGTGGTTCTTCCTGCTTTCTTTTTGCACTTGATCTCTGATTTTAAAGCATGATAATGAGAGAATGTGGTTGGTATGATTTCAACCCTCTTATATTTATTGAGGCTATCTTGTGTCCCAGTAAGTGGTCAATCCTTGAAAATGTTCCTTGTGCGCTAGAGAAGAATGTATAAGCAGCTGTTTGGAATGAAAGGCCCTGTAAATGTCAATTATGTCCAGTGGGTCTAATGTGTCATTTAAGGATGTTATTTCCTTATTGATTTTCTGTTTGGATGATCTGTCCATATCCGACAGTGGGGTATTTAGGTCTCCTACTGAAAAATAATGAAAGAGAAATACAAGTACTACCTGATACCATCAGGAGAGAAAACATAAGAATAATGGGTATTCTCGAAAGGGAGGAAAAGGAATAGGGATTAGAGAGCATTTTCAGACAAATAGTTGATGAGAATTTCCTAAATCTAAAAGGTGAGCTAGAGATTGGGATTCAAGAAGTCAACAGAACACCCAATTATCTCAACCCAAAAAGACCTTCAGCAAGACACATTGTATTAAAATTATCAAAAATCAATGACAAAGATAGAATTCTCGGAGCAGCCAGGGAAAAGAAGACGGTAACCTATAAAGGAAAACCAGTTGGATTATTGGTATTTAGGTAGTGTTTTGGTCTGTTTCTCCTACTATGGTAGTGTTTTAATTCTGTTAGTAATTGCTTTACATATGTTGGGGCTCCCTGTTTGGGAGCATAGATATTAATAAGTGTTATGTCTTTTTGGTGCATGATTCTCTTTATCATTATGAAGTGTCCCTCAGTATCTTTTTTTATCCTTTTTATTTTGAAGTCTGTTTGATCCGATATTGGAACTACTACTCCCACTTTTCTCTAAACGCCATTTGCTTGAAATTTCATTTTTTCACCCTTTCACTTTGAGTCTGTATTTGTCTTTGGAGCTGAGATGTGTCTCCTGGAGGCAGCATATGTTTGGGTTTTGTTTTTTGATCCAATCTGCAATTGGTGTCTTTTTATTGATGAGTTCATTCCATTTACATTTAGAGTGATTATTGAAATATGAGGTCTTCTTATAGCCATTTTATTTTTTGCTTTCTAGTAGCTTGGTGTTTCCATTTCTTCCTTGTCCTTGTGTTTCTGTTTCTTTATTTTGGTTGGCTTTTGTGGGTTTCTCCTCTGGTTCTTCTTGCTTTATGTTATATATTTCAGTTCTGAATCTTTGGTGTGTCATTACTATTACAAATATGTAAAGGATATTTATATATATACAGTCATCCATTTTCTTTTGCACTTGCCATATCTCAATTCCCCTTTGTGAATTTGGATCTTTGAATCCCCCCCCTTTTCAGTCATTGTTGTCTCAGTTTGTTCCTTTGTATGCTAAATGCTCATTACCAACTTGCTATAGCAAATCTCTTCTTATTAAGCTTATAATGCCCTGTTCTTAGTAATGGTTGCACTCTTCTGCTTCTATTTGCCTGATAGTCACCTTACTCTTAATTATGGTTTTTTGTTGTTTTTTTTTTTGTCAATATGTTTTAGGTGAGCCAACCCCTTTCAGTATTTCCTGTGCAGGCCTCATCATGGAGAACTCCCTCAATTTTTGTATGTCTGGAAAGGTCTTTATTTCTCCTTCATATCTAAAGGAGATCTTAGCTGAATACATAATTCTTGGCTGGTAGTTCCTTTCACTTAATAGTTTGAATATTTGATTCCACTACTCTCTGGCTTGTAAGGTTTGTGCTGAGAAGTCCGACGATAATCCAATGGGTTTTCCTTTATAAGTTACTGTCTTCTTCTCCCTGGCTGTCATGAGAATTCTTTGTCGTTGATTTTTGACAATTTTAATACAATGTGTCTTGGTGAAGGCTTTTTGGGATTGAGATAATTGGGTGTTCTGTTGACTTCTTGAATTCTAAGCTCTAGCTCATTCCTTAGATTTGGGGAATTCTCATCAACTATTTGTCTGAAAATGCTTTCTAATTCCTACTCCTTTTCTTCCACGAATTCCCATTATTCTTTTGTTTCCTCTTTGGATGGTATCAGCTAGTTCTCGTATTGCTCTTTCATTATTTTTAATTCCTCCGTTTCTGTCTTCTTCCTTCTGATTATATCTATGTTTCTGTCTTTGATATTACTGATCCTTTCCTCCATTTAGTCAACTCTATTTCCTAAGCTTGCTGTTTTGTTTTTCATCTCTTGCAGTGCATTCTTCATTTCCAGAATTTCTATTTGCTACTTTTTGAGGCTTTCAATGTCCTTACTAAAGAACTCATTCTGCTCATCTAGTTGTTATTTCAATTCCTGAAATTGTTGATATAAATTATTGTAGATCTCATTGAATTTTTTTCAGAAGAACCATCCTGAATTCTGTCATTTAAGTCGCATATTTCTATGTCTGTAAGCTTACTCTCTGGAGATTTTTCTCTTTCTTTCTGAGATGCCTTGTCACTTTGGTTGTTTGTTGTGTTTAATGGACTATTTCTCTGCTTGGGCATTAATGAAAGTGTATTCTACTTTTTTTCCAGAAAGGACATTTGTTATATTAAGGTCTCTCTTAAGGCGTTTTTCTTTTGGTTTCCAGTAGGTGGTGTCCAATCCTCTTGGATCCCTGTGGTAGCTCTTATAGGCAGATTCTACGCTCAGACGTGCTGGTGTGCAGTTTAGATGTTTTTCATTGAGTTTAATGTTCAGCTTATTGTTGTTTCTAGGGGAGAGATCTGGGGACATCTCTCACTCTGTCATGTTTCCTAACTATCCTCTACAAAATCTTAATAATGCCTTTTTTTAAATATATATATATAAAGATTCAATTAAGCTAGCTACCCTCAGTATCAGTCCCTGTCAGTGTTAGCTACAGTTTTGGTAGCATTTGCTGATATTCCCCTGGGGCTCAGCGATGTTTGGTCTTGGAGGATATGGGAGGAGGTGCCCTCTGAGATGAGGGCTGTGGCTCAGCCTCGAGTTTTGCAACTGTGGCTTTTAATAATAAACCGTGGCTTCTCTGCCATCCCCACTTCTCTGCTTTCTGATCTGATCCTGGGCACTGCTGCTGTATGGAACTCACAGCTCTCTCAGGCGGGGATGTTCAGGGAACCTATCACATCTTCTTTCCTCCCTCTCCTCCTGCAGGGAGCCCCGGCGGCCAGAGGAAGCTTTTTATTTCTCCCAGTCTCCTGCTGGACTCTCTGGGTTCTGACCTGTGGTAGCTCTTATTTGCAGATCTCATGCTCAGATTTGCTGGTGTAGAGGTTGAGTGTTTTTTGTTGAGTTTTAAATGTTCAGCTTATTGTTATTTCAATGGGAGAAATCTGGGAACATCTCTCACTCTGCCATGTTTCTGACATCTAGGATTAATTTTTAAATATGCTGGAATATATTAACAGTTTTTATGCCTGTACTGAATAATAAATTCACATTGATATTTATGGTGTGGACAAGGCCACATTTGGAAATATTTCATTGGAAGTTTATTTGTCCTTTTTTCTTCTTGTTTTATTGAAAGAGCGACTATGAATTTTCATTCCTAAGTCACTTATTTTAGTAGCTTATTTTTAAAGTACTTGAATTTCTCAGTCTTCACCTTTGGGATTGTGCTTATTAAGAAACGCTTGGAAGTGAAGGCCGGAGATTGCCAGTTTCTGTCAGACTGGGCTTGCTGAAGTCCACGCTCAGGAGGGAGGATGTGGAAGGACACGTCATCAAGCCCTATTCCGAATGGTGGAAGTAGACAAGTGTGCTGAGAACAAGTTTGTGGATGAGGGAGACTGAGCCACAGACAGGCCAGCTGTCAAGGGTGAAGTGGACTGCCTGCACAAGGAAACCAGACAGCTGCCCTCCTGGCAGCTCCGGAAAACCCTGCATCCACACCAAAAGTCAAGCGATGAAGGATCCGGCAGGCAGCATTGTCTTGAAGGTGCTCATCTCATTTAAAGCTAATGACATTGAAAAGGCAGTTCAATCCCTGGAAGAGAATGGTGTGGATCTCCTAACAACGTGTGTTTTTTATAGGCTTTGAGAGCTCATCTGACAATAGCTGAGCTCTTATTGCAGTGGCTGGCAAAGGCACTCACGACTGGAGCATCAGGGTCCATTGTTGGAGTGCTGATGGCCAAGGAACTGTGTAGTCCAGCAGGAACTGGGTATCTACTGGGGGTGTGTAGGAGTTGCCGGTACAAAGACCAAATGCCACCGCTGCCCTTTGGGTAGTATCTATTTCTCTCAGTTTTGCCTTCTTGCTTCCTCTTTCATATTCATAAAGAAGAAAATTACCTATCAGCTTTCCTTTAATGAAAATTGGGTCTATGGCCATGCCACCCTGAACAAGCCCAATCCTATCTGATCTCAGAAGCTAAGCAGGGTCGGGCCTGGTTAGTACTTGGATGGGAGACCAGCTACGAAGAAAAGAAAATTGGGATAATATAGAGAGAATGTTTCAACAGAAGTGTTTCATGCCCTCAAAACTATTTCAATGATGCATATATCAGTCTGTATATAGTATGATTTACATCCAAGTTTAATTGTGCAAATTTTTAACCCCTAATAGCTGGTATTTGTTTTTCTGTTTTTTGGAGGTTGGTTTTGTTTTTGCCTAATGGTGAGAAATTTGATCTAAATTTGATGCCAGTTTCTTAACTCATTGCTAGCCAAGACATGGTCTTTATTAAAAATATGTTTGTGAGACTGGCAGCTATTAACATTGCAAAACTGGACCATACTTCCCTTATTTAAGCAAAATTTGTTTTTAGAGCAAGTGGTGGGTGAACACCAAGTTCCAGCTTTGTTTCTGCTTGCCTCCTGATCATGTGAGTTTAAGTATGCTTTCTCTCAGCATCCAATAATCATGACCTCTCAATTTCTTAGTCGTCACCGGGGTCCAGAGTAAAGTCTTAATGTATCTATAAATGTGTCTATAAAATGCCAGAGACTGTTTGGCATGAGCACAAAACTTTTGTTTCAAATCTATGGCCCTATTTGGGGAAACTACTCCAAATCAGAAAGGACATGGAAACTATAATGTAGTTCAAATTCTGGGCAGCCTCTAAATGAAATGCTATTTTCTGTAGAACGATAGTAGCTGCCTTAGACATTATGAGGTATGTAACTAGTATTTAATATGTCCTATAAATGTCTTCAATGTTCTTCAGGGTAATTGGGATCTCAAAAGATTTGGTTCAAATCCATAAACATACACATTCTGTATTTGGCTCAGTGGCTTAAAAAAAAATTCCACACAGCAAAAAATGTTTCCTTCGTTGGACAATGTGTTACCAGCCATCAGGTGTCTCCATTGTGTGAGAGTCGGGGCTCGGTCCTCGGATCCCCCAAACAAGTGGAGGTCCGTCACTCAGAGAAGAAAGACAGCAGACAAAGAGTAGCAAGTAGAAGTGATTTATTAAGCAAAGTACACTTGGGAGAAGTACAAGCAGGCACTGAGAAGTTGAGGGCCGGGGTTTACACGGGCCATACGGTTTCCTTGCTCTCCTTTCTCTCGTATCGCAACGGGTGAACTCCTAGCTCCTCCCTCAGATCCACCCACTCTTGGCCTGGGCATGCGCAGCATGTGCCCATGGCCGGAAAGTCATAAGCCTGCGCCGTGAGAATTTAGAAGGTAGGCGCATGCTCAGTTAACTAATTTTCCCTATACCAGTCGAGCGCCCCCAGAGTAAGGTCATATAATGGTCATTTGCAGTTAACTGACTGGGAGAAGGGCAGGAAAAGGGAGAGCCAGGCACTACTAGGATTTTTTGCCTATCTGGCTTCTGACCTTGGGGTATCATTCTGGAAGGCTCTGGAAGCCTGCCAGACACCTGGTTGTATATATTCTTCGGCTGAGCTGTTCTCGGGGCCTCGTTAACCCTTTCATTGTCCCTCTCCCTCTGGCTCATATCCATCTGCCTACCCTGTCAAACCCAAATCAGTTCTTAAAAAAAAAAAAATGACTAGTGCTTATGAAATGTTATTCAGTAATTCCAAAACAAATCACCCGAATGAAAGTCACCAAGAGGGAAATCAGCCTGTGTTTAGTATTTACACTGGACACCAGTTTCATAATCACCAGCAAGTGAAAACTGGTGTGGAAATTCTGTAAGCTGTTTGATGTTTTTGATAACTGCCTTTCTTTTTGTAAAAATAAGAAAGTTCAGAAAATAAAATGTCAGTGTTGAATAATTTTTGAAAAAGAGAAAAATGCGTATCTCCTCAGGTCGTAAAAATATTTTCAGATATTCCCTTCTGAAATATTTAGTCACTTGTATTTTTGTGTTTAAGGCTTTGGTAATTGGAATGACTTTTGTTTGTTTTCAGCCTAGAAAGATATTATTTATCAATTTCAATTCCTTTCCTTGAGAGTTTTTATTGTGATAAGATGTATAGTGTAATGTTTACCATTTCAGCCATTTTAAGTGTACAACTCCATAGCATTAAGAACATTCACAGTGTTGCATGACCATCACCACCATCCATTTCCAGAACATTTTCATCATCCCAAACAGAAACTGTCCCCATTAAAAACTAACTCCCTCATTTCACTCTCCCCTCAGAGCTTTCAGAAGGAACCCTATTTTCTGACTTTACCTCAGTGTAGCTGATTTCAGACTTCTGACCTCCAGGACTGCAAAAGAACACATTTGTATTGTTTTAAGCTACTAAGCGTATGCCAATGTGTTACAACAACAGCGTATGCCAATGTGTTACAACAACAGGAAACTAATACCTGGGACATGCCTAATTCAGGCTGATGATTAAAAAAAAAAAGTCTTCTGGATGTCTTCTTGGAAAAATTATGTCTGCATTACAAAGAGACCCAGTGAGAGACAGTCAGTCAGTTTTCTCTTTCTGGTTATTGTATCTGAAATGTCCTTGCATTGCTGATTGTCAGGAAACAGCCTTAAGAAGAAGCCAACATGTGGCAGAGTGAAATGGTTCTGTGCCTGGACCTGCCCCATCTCTGAAGCTTTTGTTAGGAAAGATGATAATTGTTTTTATCACTTGATCCTATTGGGGTTGAAACTTTTATCTTATTATGGCTGAAGGCATGGATCCTCACTGATAAAACCGAAGCATCTCAAATCTTCCTAACATGTAAACTAATACAATTATGCCAATTTTATAGATGAGGAAACTGAGCTTAAAAAGTTAAAATAAATTGTCAAAGATCACAGAGCTATGGTTTAGCAGAGGTAGGATTCAAACTTATCTGGTCCAATTCCAAAAGTCTCACCCTTAACCAGATGATTTCTGCTCTTGGGTACTCAAAGAAGTTAGTTAGGCTTTCTAGATCTCTCACTATTTATCTGTGTCATGTTCCTGCGGTATAAGCCTAAAGCAGCTGACACGTCAGTGGAAAGATGATATTCTAGAGATGATCTTACTCAAAGCTCCCATCATGTCCTTGTTCCTCAGACTGTAGATAAAGGGATTCATCATAGGAGTGACCACCGTATATATCACTGATACGATTGCACTTTTCCTAGAAGAGTGAGTAACTGCAGAACTAAGGTATACCCCAAAACCTGTCCCATAGAACAAGAAAACAACTATTAAGTGTGATCCACAGATGGAAAAAGTCTTATATTTTCCACCAGCTGATGGAATTTTCAAGATGGAAGAGACAATTTGGGTATAAGAAAATATTATCCCAGAGAGAGGAACAACATCCAACAGGCTGGTCACTAAATATACAAAGATGTTATTGATGAAGATATCAGAACAGGCAAGCTTTAGAATATGAGCTAATTCACAGAAAAAATGGGGAATTTTCAGGTCTGTGCAGAAGGACAGCCGCAGTACCATCAAAGTGTGGAGGAGAGCATTTAGAACACTAATAAGGAAAGACAGCAGAACCAGCAGCCCACAGAGTTTGGGAGTCATGATGACATTGTACCTCAGTGGGTGACAGATGGCTACAAATCGATCATAAGCCATCATTACCAGAATTCCATTTTCCAATCCAGCAAAAGTCAGGACAAAGCAGATTTGGGCGAGGCAGCCTGTGTAACTGATGTGTCTTCTCTGTGTCTGGATGTTCACTAGTATCTTTGGGATCGTGGTGGTGGTGAAACAGATGTCAACAAAAGACAGGTGAGAGAGGAAGAAATACATGGGAGTGTGGAGATGGGAGTCATAAATAATGGCCAGAATGATGAGCAGGTTACCAAGCACAGTGACCAGGTACATGGACAGGAACAGGCAGAACAGGAGGGGCTGCAGTTCTGGATCATCTGACAGTCCCAGAAGGAGGAATTCTGCAATATTGGAGAGGTTTCCTGATTTCATGTTGTTGATGGTCCTAATAGAAAAGATGGAGGTGACAAAACAAAATTTAAGAGAAATTTTCTTAAATTTGTCTCTATTTTAAGACCAGATCAGTTACAAATCTATTTTCCTGCTTTCTTCTCTCCCTTCTCTTCTTTCTTCTCCTTTCTTTGCTTTATATTCCTACAAAACTTCCCCCCACCAGCTTCTGTTCCAAAGTTTTTATTTTCCATCTATTCTTTGTTGAGTAGGGGTACTTAGAAGAATATAGGAATGAAGCATTGTTTTCTCCCTAAAGATGCCTACAAGCAAATAATAATTCTAGAATAACATTATTGAGGCTGTATTCTAAAATACAGTTTTATAAATAAAGATTTACTGGAATACAGTCTTTTGTTTATGTATCGTCCATGGTGGCTCGCGTACTACAACATCCAAGTTGAGTACTTGTGACAGAGGCCTTATAGCCCATAAAACCTAAAATATTTACTATCTGGCTCTTTACTGAAAAGGTCTGCTTACCTCTAGTCTAGAAGCTTGATTAGATTTAGGTTCAATTTCTTTTCTCTCTCTCTCTCTTTTTTTTTTTTTTGGCAAACATCCTTAAGTATTTTCATGAAGAAGCACATATTGTTTGTCTTGTTTCTTGAAATAATTATTTCCTGGATCCATTAATTCATCAAGAGTTACAAAATGCTGACATCCTAATTCTTTGTTCATTTATTGGCTGAAATACTTCCACAAAGAGGAATTTTCTCTGGTCAAATAGG
Organism: Pteropus medius; assembly: GCF_902729225.1. Lineage (NCBI taxonomy): Eukaryota > Metazoa > Chordata > Mammalia > Chiroptera > Pteropodidae > Pteropus > Pteropus medius. The sequence continues at coordinate 125,712 of NW_024343125.1, read as the reverse complement.
TGTCACCTTGAGACAGAATTTCTCTAAGAAAGGCAAAATACATCTTGATTCCAGTATTTATCACTTTTAAAAATAATAAATTGGTTTTGAGCATTATCTAGAGATGAACATTGTATCATCATGAACTCCTGGATTTTAAATGGATTTGATATGTTTTAATTCATTGCAATTATTATTCATTTTGATTCTCAAATTGTCCAATCATTGGCCAGTAAAAGCCTCTTCAACTTGCCTCGTGAGTCCTTCTGAAATGAACTTATCATTCTCATATCTCCATTAAATTTGGCATGAAAAGTGTCATATGCCCATCTTATGCATTTCTAGTTTTAGACCTGGAACCAGCCATTTCTGTAGGGAGCCCTAGTTCTTTAAAGTGATAAATGGTATCCAGAGACCACAATCTGGTCACTAAGGAGTTCTCAATGCTACTGAATCGGTCATTGTTTTTAGCCCATTGTAGTGGGCAGAGTCAGAAGATAGGTATTTAAAAACAGCTTACTTAATTCTTTCATAAAACCTAAAGGTTAGGTACAATGCATTCATTTATATTTGAGGAAACTGGGCAGGAGGATGCTTAGATACAGTTAATAGGTGTATCAAAGATACAGCTAATAGGTGGCAGAGTTGAGAACTGACTTAAGGAAGTCAGACTCCAGAACTGGCATACATAACCATGATGTGGTACTTCCTTGAACAATTTCATAATTCAGCCTCCTATGGAATCACTCTGGTTCCATATTTCTTTTTCAAAAACTTGAACTGACATCCTAACAAATAAAATCCTTTACTTATTCTTTGGTCTTCAGTCTCCCATTATCCCTTGATCCCACATGGTTACTCTGTATTGACTGATACCACCAAAACGGCACGTCTGCAAGACCTGAGGTCAAGTTAGAAAATGCGGCCTGATCAATGGAGGCTGTATGGATCTGTCTTGGGTTAGTCATATTGCATATGTAACCGATTTTAACAAATGTTGGGCACAGGGGTTCTGCTCTACAGTCATTTGGGAACCCAAGCTGATAGGGGCTCCACAGTCTTATAATTGTATCATTTGGAATATATGGCCTTTTTAGTCATGAATGTAATGGATATAATGTATCCACAAGTGACAAGTGCTTTTATACTTTCCCTTAAGGAAAGAGAGAAAGAAACGTGCTGAGTAATATATTTCTCTTTTCATTATTTGAAGACTAAAATGTCCCTCTCTGAAGCTAGGGTGAAGCATTTTTTTCTATAATAGAATATTAGGAGAGAGAATAATATGTAGGGGTTCCTAAGCACAAAAAATAAAATAATAATTCAGCGTGTCACCCTCAGAGTCCTAGAGAGAAAGTATCTCTTAATTAGTTAACCCTGATGTCCAGACCACTTAACAGATCCACAGAAAGGTTGGAGAAGAGATAGAGGAAATAGCTGCAAATACACCTGAAAATAGCCACACCTGAATAATTATACTTTCAGGGTAAGGATGCAACTTACAATAATAAATGCAGTGTTTGACATAGTATATGCACATAGAAAACTTCAGTACTTTGTTACCTATTTTTACACTTGAGAGAAAACAAGACACTCAATTTTGAATGTTTTTTTGCCTCTTTCTCACCGGTAATTTCTAAAATAAACACACATGATCTTTTCTGCGTAATGGTCTTTGAACATATAAATGTGGGGAGGGGAAGGAAAGTAGGAAGGAAGGAAGGAAAGAAGGAAGAAAGGAAGGAAGGAAGGAAGGAAGGAGAAAGGAAAAGAAGAGAAAGAAGGAACAAAGGCAAGAAAGGAGAGGAAATAATTGCAAAAATATTCAGATGTTAGTGAGAACCATGAGTTTATCTCTGTGCAGTTTAATAGTCTAGATTCTATTTGCCCTTTTCTTTACCTCCTTCATAGATATCTCATCAGGGTCTTTCTCTCCTGTTATTTTCCCTTTCTTAGTGCTTAGAGATGAAAATTAATCTCTGTATCTAGTAGCATAGGTTCTTCTTTCTATTTTTATCTTAACCCATGTCTTTCATTTGTATCATAGGTAATATAAAAAAAAGAAAATGTTATCTTAAAAGTTCTCATCACAAGGAAAAAATTGTAATCGTATGTGATATAGATGTTAACTACTTATTCAGGTAACCATTTCACAATATATACATATATCAAATGAAAACTATCTGAATATCCGAAAAGATATTTGCACACCGATGTTCATAGCAGCATTATTCATGGTGGCCAGGACATGGAAGCAATCGAAGTGTCCTATGATAGATGATTGGATAAAGAAGCTGTGGTATGTATATACAATGGAATATTAGCCATCAGAAGAGATGAAATACTGCCATTTGTGACAATATGGATGAACCTTGAGATAATCATGCTAAGTGAAATAAGCCAGACAGAAAAAGTTGAAAACCACATGATATCACTTATATGTGGGATATAAAACTAAAAGCAACAAATGAACAGGACAAACAAACAGAGACTCACGGACATGAACAATAGACTAGTGGTTACCAAAGGGTAAGGGGTGGGAGAGCAGGGGGAAGGTAGATGGGGTAAAAGTGGTCAAATATGTGGTGACAGAAAGAAATCTAACAATGGGAGGTGAACACACAATGCAATATATATATGCCTTATTGTTAAATTGTACACCTGAAACTTACTGGATTTTGTTAACCACTGTCACCATAAAAAAAAAAAATCATTATGTTGTATACCTAAAACTAGTACAATGTTATATGTCGGTTACATCTCAATTTTTTTAAAAAGAAAGAGTGTTAAGAGTAAGCCTTAGACCAGACACACCCCTCCTATTATTTCTGGTTGGGTGACCTCAAGCCCCTGGTGAGGGGCAGAATCCCCATGTGGACCAACCCAGGATCAGCTCCAGGCCTTTCTGATCCTCTTGCTTATCCAGATTTCTGAGAAATTGATGCTGGAGCTCTGTGTTAAAGAGAAAACCACAAGCCCCAAATGGCATCACTTGTGCTAAAGCCCATGATACCAAACCTAGATCTAATACCTAATTGCTGTTTCAACCTCTCCCAGACACATAATCTTTACCAATCAATCTGAAATTTTCTGGTCAACACCAATGTGGTATCTGTCACATGGGCCTCTCCACCTGCTGCCCCATAGAAAGGAGGCAACCTGCATGATAAAAACCCTTGCCATTCCTTTCCCCCCAAAAGATGCCCTTGTCTAAAAATAATCCCTTATTTTCTTTTGTTAATAGCTCTCTTGCCCCATGCTTCTTCTTATGAAACCTTCCCTTCTGTACAATCCCTTTGAGTGCACTTCTAGTTGCTAGATGGGATGCTGCTCAATTCTCAAATCACTTAATAAAGCCAATTAGATCTTCAAATTTACTTAGTTGAATTTTGTTTTTTAACACCCAAAAAGAAGCAATAAAAGATTGGCACATGCTGGCAGTGTCAAAGCATCTGTCCACTGTTCTTATGAACTAATGACTTAAAAGAATGTCTGTAACAGTGTCTCAGCCAAATATATTTTAGAATCGCATGTGTAGAGTTGAATCACTGGTGTGGTGAGCCCACTTAATTCAAGCCCTTTGCCTCACAAATTGAGGCCCGGAGCAGTTTACTTTTCCTGGAGAAAAACAAGAATCATCAAGGGTTAGGACTTGAACTGGACACTCCTTGGTTCAATCATGAATCCCCCAATTGTGACATGGGAAGGTCCCTGAAGCTTTCTGAGCAGATTTAATTTTCTCATTTCTATAAAATAACTCTCCCTATCATTTTTGGTTTTAGCTGTGGACAAGTCCTGATGCCTAGTAGAAAACTTGAGAGTGCGACAGGGTGAAAGAGGAAGGCAGTCAAAGGGTGGACACCCCAAGAATAATGTTTCACGGCTGAGAAAGGAGGAATGTGCTCCATTCCCACGGGGAGCTCTCTTAGTATAATAAAATAGCGGGAGGAAATATCCTAAATCAACATCAGCTTGAGAATAGATACACAAGTTATGGCATAGCTGTGTTATGGCATGTTATTTAAATACTATTTCATACTATTTTAATACTATTTTATCATACTTAATGTTTTAAATGCTCATCATATTAATTTTCTAAACATTCACAATCAGAACATTTATATTAGTTATAGATAAAATTAAGCTGAAAAAAAATAAAAGAGAAAAGCAATTTATATGATAGCTATAGCATGTTGAAATTTATTAATTTTCCTTAAAATAATTAACTTATTTATATTCATAATGTTTTGTTATATTTTGGGGATTTCAAGCATCCCCAAAAGTGCAGAGTGACAATAAGGGGCTTAAACCCACCAGCCAGCATGATCAAATACAAATTTAAATATATGCCACATTTACTTCAGTTTTTAAAAAACTAGAAATAAGACAATGTAGATCTCTTTAAAGCTACAGAATATTTCTACAAAATCTCAACATTGACCTTTCCTCCCCAGAGGTAACTATAACACTGAACTTCATATGTATCATGTCCCTGAAGTGTTTCACATGAATAATGATATCCATAAAGATTCTATTTATGCTATATATATTACATGTTCATATTTGTTATACATGGCATCATATTTCATATTAATTCAGTAACTTTGTTTTTGGCTTAACACTGTTTCCTGTATTTATCAAGATTGATAAAAACAGGTCTGGTTCATTAATTTTAACATACATTCTCCCATCAATGGACATTTCGGCTTGTTATAATTTTTTTCCATAGTAGAATATTTATGGAGACACATTCACATGTAATAATTGTGTGAAAGCATGGAAAATACCCACCGAATTCCACAGAGTAGTAACCTCTTAGGAGAAGAATAAACAATAATAAAGACTTTTTCATGATGATATAAAGTTATTCCTGTATGAAGGCAAAGAAAGGCCTTTCTGTGTAATTTTGGATGTCTGAAACTCAGTAAAAAATAATTTAAAAAGAATTTATGTGAATGTGTAACATTTTATTATTTTGAAAAGATGCCTGAAGATAATATGGAAAATTTTCAGCATTCTGAAAAGTAGTTGCATGGCTATTTATTTTACCACCCACTTGTGCTGTTCTGATGTTTTAAAATATTTCATAGTTTTATTTTGGGAGTTTTCAGAGAAATACTGAAAAGATAGACTAGTGGATATGTCTCCAATCCCACAGTCCTCACAGTTAGGAGATAGGGATGAGATTTGAGTTCTCTAAGGATGAGATCTGGAACCAGATATGGGAAAATTGAGAAGTCAAACTCACACCAGCCCAGCCCCACTCATGACCAAAAAAATTGAAGAAAATCAGAGAATTGTAGATTATCTGTCTGGTTTTTGAAGGAGCTAATTCATGATCAGGTGGGGAAAGAATCCCTGGGATTTAGAAGACAGAGTAGGAGCCAGAAATGATGAAAGCTGACTGCAATTTGGATGAAAGAGGAAAAGTAAGTATATCAAAAAGAGGGTCAAAAATTGGTTTCAAATTTCACTTACAACTTAATCCTACTGGATTTTCTCTTACCTATTAGGTATCCCCCAGATAGATTGGTTAAAAAAAAAATCTGTTCAATATCTCACAGCAGTTACTGGGTCACTTCAGATTGCCTCGGAACCATCAACGAGTAGTTCGCCTTTCCTCTGGATATTGAGGTGCAAGGATGGGGAATCTGTCCCCAGGAAGGGCAGGTAGACCAAGTAAGGCAACTGGACTCCTAAGAAGGATCATTTCTGGAGACTTGGTCGGGTGTGCTGTTTCCTGAATAGAGCTATTGAGTAAGGTGGTCAAAACGCCACTGAGCCTATTTGCAGTCTCGGAGGCCTTTGGGCCTCAATTCCCAATTCTCCTCATTAGCCAAATGTGTACTATCATTTCTTACCCAAGGCAGTTCGAATCCTTAAAGAGCACAGATCATAGAAGAGAACTCCTAGATGACTGATATGACATTCTCCTCCTACATGTTTCCTCTCATCTCCAAGGAATCTCATTTTTGAATTCTTGAATCTGAACTTAAGGGAACTGGTGGGCTTCTCAGACCAATTCTCAGCTTTCTCTGATCAGAGATTATCACCAAAGAATTAGAGGACAGGAATAGTGTTTTGTGCCCACAAGAACAGAGACTCAGAAATGTATCATGGAATCATCTTCACCAAGTCACTCTTAAGAAAATTTTCTCTTTTCTTAAAGTCCCTTTATGAATGAGATTAGTACTACTGTAGAAAAGGGGCAGCAAAAAAACCAATTTACTAGTTACTTGGGCAGGCTTTTAGAGGTCATCTTAAAAATAGACACTAGAACCAGCACTCTTAACGGGATCACACACACACACACACACACACACACACACACACACTAACGTAAAGGAAACAGTTAATTGATTCCATTAACATTGGGAAAATCTGAGAATTATACAGGAACTCAGTACTATTATTGCAGCTTTTCTGTAAGTGTAAAGTAGTTTGATAAAAAGTTTTTAAAAAGAAAAATATCAAAGTCAAAGGTTTAAATTAAAGTATGGGACTACTAGTCATTAAAACAGCCAAAATGAAAAAGATGAAAATATTAGCTAGCAGAAATGTCTATTGTTTTCCAAACTACTTTGAAAAATTAATACTAAATAAATGTGACCATATGTATTCCCTGTGACCCATAAATTGCACTGCTAAATATACTCAACAAAAGTATGAACCATGAACCAAAAAAACATGAACAAGAATGTTCACTACAGAACTATTTATAAACTACCCCAGCTATAATCCAAATGTCCAAAAACAGTTGAATGAATTGTGCATACAAAGAAAATTATACAGCAATGACAGTAACTCCCACTAAATGGAACATAGATGGATCTTGTAAATATGTGGAGCAGAATGGGAACAAATGATAATATATGACATCAGGTACAAGGATGCATATAACTCTGTATAAATATACTTAAAAACATTGAATTTTACTCTTCAAAAAGGGTGAACTTTATGGTATGTAAATTATCTCAATAAACTGTTAAAATGCGTATGATTTCATAGATTACATTCTGGTAGTAGGAATCAAGACAATTAGTGATTTAAAGAAAGAATTAAAGGATAATTCTTGGGTACTGATAATCTATTTTGACCAGTGTTTGTGGTAGTCAATAGTTGTTTTTTTTTATCTTGTAAAACTTCATGGAGTTATACAGTTCTGTACATGATAAATGTAAACAACAACGTGTGTCATTAAGTTCAGAATCTCAAGAATTAATCATCCACAATTTTTGTAGGAGGATTCATTATGGACCATGTGTCAGGAAATAGTAGATCAAGAGACATGAAGTTTATATATATGATTTATAAACACAATTTAAAAGTTTTTATTTTTATTTTTCAATTAGAATTGACATTATTTTGTATTAGTTTCAGGTGTACAACATAGCGGTTAGACATTTATAATTTACAAAGTGATACCATTAGTCTAGTACCCACGTGGCACTATAGTTGTTACAATTATTATTGCCTATATTCCCTATGCTGCACTTTATGTTCCCATGACTATTTCATGACTACCAATTTATAATTCTTAATCTTTTCACATTTTTCACCCAGCTGCCTAACCTCCACTCCCATCTGGCAGTCACCAGCTTGTTCTCTGCATCTATGAGTCTGTTTTCATTTTGTTTGTTCATTTTGTTCCTCAGATTCCACATATAAGTGAAATCATATGGTATATGTCTGTCTTCTAACTTATTTAGCAAAATATCCTCTAGTTTTATCTACATTGTCACAAATGGTAAAATTTCATTTTATACAGCTGAGTAATATTCTAAAAGCTTTATCTAATAGGTAAACATCTATTAAACACACATTCCTATACCAAATAATATTTTTACCTTATATTCAATTTTAAAAACTGACATGCCATGGATTATTTTGGTTAGTAATTGCAGTCAGTTGGGAGTAAAAGAAACCTTCCTCCCACCACCACAACACACACACATACACACACATTGAAAACATAGTAACTTAATACATTAGGTGTTCATTTTTCTCAAGTAGCAAGTCTTAGATACTAAAAGTTATTCTCTTCAGTGTTGAACTATTATAAATCTTCTAAGGGATGATTGATGAATAAAGGATTTCTCATGGCCATTGCATAACTGATGTTTCTCCCACATACACGTTATTCAGAGGCCTTCTCACATTTTTAATTATCATTATTAGTACTTTTATTTTTTAAGGAAATAAAAAATGATGAGGCTCCACTTTCAAGGTCTGTATTCATACAGATAATCAAGATCAAGTCAGTTTTTGTCCTTCTGCTGCTCCAAGGTTTCTGTCCTTCCTGAGTTCTTCTTAGGACTTTCTCATATTCTTTTCACACCCAGTTTTTCTCTTCAGTTAGCATTTGCTTGTATGTCTTGAAGATTGAGAGTTCAATGCTGTTCCATATGAATATCATTAGAAATTTTATTCATTATGAGTTTTCTCATGACACCGGAGGTATAAGAGTTTACTGAAAGCATGCCCACAGACATTGCATTGATATGGTTTTTCTCCAGTATGTACTCTTTTGTGCACAGTAAGATTACACCTCACACTAAAGGTTTTCCCACATTGATTACACTCATAGGGTTTCTCTCCTGTGTGAGTTCTTATGTGTATTGTAAGAGATACATGCCTCCGAAAGGCTTTTCCACACTCGCTACACTTAAAAGGTTTCTTTTCTTTGGTGTGATTTTTCATATGTCTCCTATGAGATAAGAAACCACTGAAGACTTTCCCACATTCCTTACATTCATATTGTTTCATTCTTGTGTGTATTTTCTCGTGCAAAATGAGGAAAGATTTTACTCTGAAGGCTTTTCCACATTCATTACATGTAAAGGGTTTTTCTCCAGTGTGAATTCTCACATGTTCTTTAAGGCATGAGCGATCCCTAAAGGATTTCCCACAGTCACTGCACTTATAGGGTTTCTCTCCAGTATGAGTTTTCTTGTGCACAATAAGATTAGAGCTCATTCGAAAAGTTTTCCCACATTGGTCACACTTGTAGGGTTTCTCTCCAGTATGTATCCGCAGGTGTGTCTTAAGGGATGACTGACTACTTAGTACTTTTCCACAGTGGCTACATTCAATGGATTTCTCTCTAGTGTGAATTCCCTTATGTCTCGTAAGGTATGCAAAAATACTAAAAGTTTTCCCACAGTCATTACATGCATAGGGTTTCTCTCCAGTATGTATTATCTTGTGCATGGTAAGCCTAGATCTCCTAGTGAATGATTGGCTGCATTGATTACATTTGTAGGGTTTTTCTCTTAAATGAATTCCTTTATGTTGTGTGAGAAGTGAGCTATCTCTGAAGGTTTTTCCACAGTCATCGCATTCATAGGGCTTCTCCCCAGTATGAATTCTTTTGTGTCGTGTAAGGTAAGAACTTGAGCTGTATGCTTTCCCGCACTGATTACACTTAAAAGGTTTTTCTCCAGTGTGGGTTCTCATGTGCAACTTAACGGATGAGCGGCTTTGTAATAATTTGCCGCACTGACTACATTCAAAAGATTTCTCTCTAATGTGAGTTTTTTCATGTCTCTTAAGGTATAAGATTGAACTTAAAACTTTCCCACAGTCACTGCATTCATAGGATTTGTCTTTTGTATGTTGTCTCTTGTGTTCAGCTAAGTAAGAGCTCCTGATTAAGACATTTTCATCTTTTTTACATGCACGAGATTTTCTCCCAGGAAGTATTCTCTCATGTGGCTTAAGAAGTGAACGATCTCTGAGGGCTTTTCCAGAGTCAAGGCATTGATGAGGTTTCTCTCTAGGATGAATTCTCTTATTCTGAGTAATGCTAGATTTCTTGCTCAAGGCTTTAATAGTTTCATGCCCTTCGATGAGTTCATCTTCATGAGTTTGCTCCTGTTGATTAAAATGTGAGTTATGATCACAAGACACCATATTCAACATACTGAGAATCTCTCCCCACATAAATTCTAACATGTCTAACAAGCACTTTATTGGCATTAGAATTTGTTTAACATTTTCTTAGTGAATAAATAATTTCTGACTGCTTAAGTTTATCAGCTTAATCGAGTAAGCTGAATGCTATACTAGATGGCTCCATCGGGGTCTCTTCAGTAGTTTTAACATGTAATTGCTTTAGAGTGGATTATATTTTAAACATATAATATCTAATCTCCATTATGAAAATATTTACTTTGGGGATCCTCTGTAACCATTTTTGGTGCTTGGTTGTGAGTTTCTTTCCAAGTTAATAATATTTAGAAAACCTATTTTCTTTTGGTGAGACAAGTGTGAGTTAATTGCCTCGAATTACCCTCTAGTTCTTGTGCTCCTTTTCTATCACACGGAGTTCTGGCTTCTAATGTGCAGTTTAAGAAATTATTGCATGTGAATCTTACCTTCTTCTTGCCATTAAGTGTTTCTTTCTTCAAAAAATCTTGTTTATGTCGTAAATGTTTGGTTTTCAGGAGAATTATCCCATCTGAATAAATTGGGGGAAAGTAAGTTTTGGAAAAGACATGGTGAGAATATGTTGATAAAAGCAGTAAAGCTCACAAAACCTGTCTTTAACAAACGGGAAACATAACCTCAAAATGCTAGATTAGGAAATATGGGAAGATGATGATAAAAAAGTAAGGCCCATGTGGATTTCTTTTAAAATTTGACCCTAAACTTAGGAAGACAATGTGAAAGAAAAATGTATTCATAATCAAAAGAATGATACTTAATTGGTTTAGTATTTTATGTAATTTACTAAAAATGGTCCTATAATAATTGAAAATTATGTTGACAGGAAAGGGTTATTATTATATATGCAAAATAGGAAGAATTAGACAGTTATTCCAAATGTTAATATTAAAGAGCAAGACATATCTTTCAGAGCACAGAGAGTATGAAATGATAGGTAAAAAGTGCAAGACTGGGGAAAATTAAAACTACACGAGGAAGCTTACATCAAATAATTTCTGCTTTCTCCTTAAACTAAAAGGATATTTTTTAAATTTCCTGATTGACATTTCATAATGTAACTTCTCCTTACTCCAACCAAATCTGGTAGATGAAACATTCATATATGCCTGGTAGTCACCTGAATAAGTATCTTGGTGACTTCTCTCTACTGTCTCCATTTCATCTTCTCGCTCCATCTTGGCGATCAAAGCGGGTTTGCTGAATTGATGCCCTATAATAGAAAACAATACATGCGAGGACCATGCAGTGTACAGAAAAACTACCATCAAATTGCAACAACTTGGCCTTTTGAGGTTCTGAAGATCCACAAGTGTGACTTTAGGAGCAGCAAAAATGATTATAACAAATTTCTAATGAACAAAAGCAAAAGTAAAGCACTTGAGAGCTTGACTTCTAGAATGATAGAATGAGGACCCTGGTTAACTCATCCTCCCACTAAAACAACAAATGAGCATAATAACTAGAATCAAGTACTTCAGAACTCTACAGATTAACCAAAGCCACAGAATACATTGAAAATTGTCTATCTAAAAGAAATTCTGCACCTTGGTAAGAGAACATTTTAACTTGAAATTATTCTTAGCCCTTCTCCCCAACTCCACAGCATAGAAGCCAAAAATCAGCAGCCTTGCAGTCAGCAGAGGGGTTTGACCTTTTTAGGAGTGATGGCAAAAAAAAAGAGACCATCCCTAGGACACAGTATTTTTTTTCTCTAAACTTGCAGCTTCCTAGAAAATCTCTCTTCTCCGTGTGTTGTGCCTGTTTGATTTTACTCAGAAAAAAAGCTCTTTCCCCACCCCCAAGGTGTTACCAAAACAATAGTAACATGCCAGTAAGATACTTAAGGCTGTGATTTCACTAGGGGAAAACAAGAGACTAGCTGGGAATTTGAAAGAAAAACTAGGCAACAACAGAAAAAATTTAAAAGCTCCAGCAAGTTTGTGGGGCTCTAAAAGACTGTATGCATGAGTGAGGCTGTGCACATACGAGAAATATGTAGAAAATGATAAGTCCCAAGTCGCACTTAGTAAACTTTCAAGATCCAGTCCAAGCAGGAAGTAAAAGCTATCTTATAAGTTGCTTGAGGCTTAAGGGTGTGACTTCTCACATAGATCCCTTTGGCAAAGGGTGGAAGAGATATAGGGAAAGCATTAAAAAAAAATCTTTTAACCAATGATTGGCAGACTAAATTATAATGACCAATATATACCGCTAAGAAGCAAGGCTTAAAAATAAAAATAAGTACTTAAAATAGAAAACTAGCAGGAAACCGTGGCTGCATACTGCAGAGAATACAGAATTTATCTGTATTCACAAACAAATAAGTACCAACAAGAAAACAAATCTTGATGGCAGATGGATCCAGTACTAGAGTTGGTAAATTATCTAAATGCCCAGGTTTCAAGAACAACAACAAATGAGACATGCAAGTAAACAGGAAAATATACATCATATGGTAGGGAGAAGCAGCCAATGTCCCTTAAGGGGCCCAGATAAGTAAATGAGGTTTTAAAATTACCTATTATAGATATACTTAATAGACAAAGACAAAAAACTGGTCCCCTAAGATTAGTTTAATAAAAGAATGTTAATAAAAGAATGTCCACTCTGGCCACTTCTAGTCAACATTACTCTGAGGGCTCTAACCAGGGCAATTGGGCAAGGAAAAAATAAATAAAAGGCATTCAGTTTTGAAAGAAAAAAAAAAAACTATCTCTATTCACAGGTGTCATGTGCTTATAAATAGAAAATTTGAAGCAATTGAAAAACCTATTAGAACTAATAAATAAGTTCAACAAGGTTGCAAGATATAAGATCATACACAAAATATCAATTGTATTTCTATACACTAGCAATGAACATAGTGAAAATAAAATCCAGAAAACAATTTCATCGACAATAGCAGCAAAAAGAAAATACTTAGGAATGAATTTAACAAAAGACATATAACTTAGACACTGAGAACTATAAAACATTGTTGACAGAATTTAAAGACCTCAATAAATGGCAAGACATCCTATGTTCATAGATTAGACTAGTGGTAAACAGAAGGTGGCGGGGAGGGGAGAGAGAAGAGGCAGATGGAGTAAAAGGGGTCAAATATGTGGTAACAGAAAGAAATCTAACTATGGGCGGTGACCACACAGTGCAATGTACATATATGCCTTACTGTTGAATTGTACCCCTGAAACTTACTGGATTTCATTAACCAATGTCACCATAATAAAAATACAACTATAACTAACTAACTAACTAACTAAATATACAAAGAAAGAAAGAAAGAAGAAAGAAAGAAAGAAAGAAAGAAAGAAAAGAAAGAAAGGGAAGAAAAGGAAGAAAGGAAGAAAGGAAGAAAGAAGGAAAGGAAAGAAAGGAAGAAAGAATGAAAGGAAAGAAAGAAAGAAAGAAAAGGAAAGAAAGAAAAGAAAGAAAGAAAGAAAGAAAGAAAGAAAGAAAGAAAGAAAGAAAGAGAGAAGAAAGAAGAAAGAAAGAAGCTGAAGAAAGCAGAAAAAGGAAAGAAAGAAAGAAAGAAAAGAAGAAAGGAAAGAAAGAGAAAGAAAGAAAGAAAGAAAGAAAGAAAGAAGAAAGAAAGAAAGGAAAGAAAGAAAGAAAGAAAGAAAGAAAGAAAGAAAGAAAGAAAGAAAGAAAGAAAGAAAGAAGAAAGAAAGAAGAAAGAAAGAAAGAAAGAAAGAAAAGAAAGAAAGAAAGAAAGAAAGAAAAGAAAGAAAAGTCCACCTGGATTCTTTGCAGAAATTGACAAGCTAACTCTAAAATTCATATAAAAATGCAAGGGATCCAGAATAGTCAAAACAATCTTAAAAGGAGAAACAAAGTTGGAGATATCATACTCCCAATTTCAAAACTTACTATAAAGCTACAGTAATTGACAGCATGGTACTGGCTTTAGAATAAACACATTAACCACTGAAATAAAGTTGGACTTTATCAAAATTAAAAACTTTTCTGATGCAAATGAAACCATCAGGAAAGTGAAAAGACAATACACAGAATGAGAGAAAATATTTGCTAATGTATCTGACAAGGGATTCATATCCCAAATATATAAAAAACACTCACAAGTCAATAAAAAAAATCCAAATTTTAAATGGGCAAAGGGCTTAAATGTACATTTCTTCAAAGAAGAAATACAAGTGACCAATAAACATTAAACTATACTCGACATCATTAGTTATGAGGAAAACACAAATCAAAACCATGATGAGATAGCATTTTGCAACCACTAGGATAGCTATAATCAGAGACAGATAATAATAAGTGCTGGTAACAATGTGGAGACTTTGGAACCTTTATACACTGCTAATGGGAATATAAATTGATACAGCCGGTTTAGAAAACAGTTGGACAGTTCTTCAAAATGTTAAGCATAGAGTTACCAAATGACCGAGCAATTCCACACCTAGGCAGATACCCAATATAAGTGAAAACATATCCACACAACTGTCTTACCCTCAAAAACATTGTGCATGAACATTTGTAGAAGCATTATTCATAATAGCACAAGTGTCAAAAATCCAATGGCCATCAACTGATGAATGGTAAAATGTGGTATATCTATATACAAGGGAACATTATTCAGCAATAAACAGAAAATAAATATTGATAAATGCTGTACCATGAATTAACCTTGAAAATATTATGCAAAGTGAAAAGGGCCAGTCGAAAAAACTGCATGTGCTATGATTCATTAATATGAAATTCTCATTCCAGGCAAATCTACAGATGTAGAAAGTAGATTAGTTGTTGCCAGTGGCTATAGGCAGGGAAGGCTGAAATGTCCTGAAGGCAGGGCAATGAAAATGTGCCAGAATTAGATAGTGGTGATGGTTGCACAACTGTGAATATACTAAAAAAATTCTTTTGAGCACATTAAATGAGTAAATTGTGGTATGTAAATTATTTCTAAATACAGCTTATTTTCTTATAAGTAAAAAGCTAAAAAACTGCAAGAAACCTATAGTCTATCCCACGGGTGATAGGGGTTCACTCATGCTAGAAATAAGACAAATGAAGGGATTGTGCACATTCTTACCCAGTGAAGCCAAGTTTCTATAGTTCTCCAGCATCACATCTCTGTACAATTTTCTCTGAGATGAATTCAGCAGTGCCCACTCCTCCTGGGTGAAGTCCATGCTCACATCCTCAAAGGTTATTGAGTTCTAAAATATCAACACATTCTGTCTTAACTATCAACCAACCCCACCAATGTTCTCAGGGAGAGGATCACGGGTGACAGCACTGGGAACAAAAGACCTGTTTCATAGCAATTTCAAAATTCTGAGGACTCGCTTCATTTAATCCAGGGCCCAGTTCTCAGAATCCTTCCTTTTCTATTCATGCTCACTCCTTAAGTAATCTCACCTAGTCTCAAGAATTTAAGGCATCTCTAACACATGATGAAATATATCTCTCCACTCATAGCCTGAGAGCTTTTACAGTCTTACTCTCCTTTATCAGCATGGGCAGACACCGACCTGAACACATTGCAAAGCAGGAAACACTTGCTCCATGAAAAAATCATTTCCCACAGAGTGACCCTGTATTTTTTGAGGCTAAGACAGTCTTATATCCTTCTTCTACTTTCTCTAATAGCACCCAGCAGGAAGGATGCCTGAAAAAAAATCATAAATGGTAGGGTAGTGGGAGAATTTTGTTAGAAGTCCATGAATTACCATTGGAAGGCTCGAGATGCAGGTTGGGTTGTGAGGCGCGAGTACTGGGAGGAGATGCATTCACCCGAGGATAGAAATGTATTTTAGGAGAAAAAATATTCTTGGATCACCTGCAACCCAGAGGGGAAGTTTCTTACCTCTGTGATCCTCTCATGGGCACAGGCAGGATCTAGAATAGGCAGAGCCAGAGAAGAGAGTGACGTGAAGGTCTAGGCACATCCAAAATTACAACACCCACAAGCCTAGAGATTGCCCCACATCAACTGCATCACACATACACATGAACATAAAGCATATTAGTGAGAGCGACCTGTCCCACCCAGAGTCAGAAAATAGGGTGCCTTGCTGCCCATAAGAAGTGGGTGTATAGTCTAATTTTCTTAGGCAAAGAAATTGAAATTTCTAAAGGTAGAGTGTTATCTTTCCCAAGTTTATAAAACAAATGGATAGGATAAATTTCCCATCCCCTAAATTTCCTTGCCCCCCACCATGCACATATGCTTGTCCTCCAAAGTCCCAAAGGGCATTGATCAGTCATGAGCAAACTTCATCCATCTCCTCTCATTGCAGTCCCTCCTTCGCAGTCCTCGGTGGCTGCTCAGCTCCCTTCCTTTGTGGCGACTCTAAAGTGGAGAGACAACTCATTTCTGGTGAAAGGCATCCATCCTAGAAACTTACCAAATTTAGTGGGCAGATGTGTGGCTGCCATTTTGCAAGTCTGTGAGTTAATATGCCCAGTCAGTAACCAGGAGAACCAGGATGCTCCTCCTTTTTTTGCTTCTGTGGACCACTTCAGGCAGGGCTCTGAAATGAAATGTTAATAAGAGAATTCACAATATTTCTATTTCTCCTTTGTACCGAAAGATAACTCCGTCACAGTGCATCCAGTATGCATTCCTTTCAGATCTTGAGTCTTTGTTTTACTTATCATGTACAACCTCAAAACAATACGGTGGGTGTTCCTGACCTTCTCCATCCTTAAAGTGTATTCACCACCTTATCAAACCACATTACCCACCACTTATCAAAAATCCCAACCCCACTGAGGCACTTACTTCATTGGCTTCTCATCTGCACTGGCACCAACAGATAGACCTGACACATCAGTCATTGGCACTGGACTCCCATTTTTTATTTTGACTCCCAGCCCTGCCTTGATTCAAGATGATTCTATGTTCTTGAGCATAAACTAGCACATGTTTATGGCTTCCTTGTATTGGCCATATACCTTGAAATTATCATCTCTTGAAACTCTTGCCCTCTCCAAGGCAAAAAGTCAGACATCTTTCTCTCTGAACATCATAGCTATACTTCTACCCTGTTCACTTTTTAGCCTGTATTGATTTTATTTGCTATCCTACCTCATGGAAACTTCCAAGATATTTACCCTTCCACTATAGTGCTATTTAGAATCCTCATTTCCTTGGTACAACATATGAAATGCCATGGCTCATCACTTCATTATTTTCCAAAACCTTAAATTCTTCTCTCTCTGTCCTATTATAACACCTGCCCTGGATAATTGCAACCATCTGTCTATACCCTGCCTGGGTAAATCCTACCCAACAAATCATATGGGAAGCACTAAAAATTCAAGTTCACCTACTCTAAATGGACCCTTAACACTTAAGGAAAAGACCAACAAGCAATTTAATCTCTTAGTTGTCTAAAGATCTTTTCACAATTTCTCTAGGATTTTGACTCTCACATGGTCTCAACTTTCCCTCTTCAATTACGAATGGCCTGACATCTTCCCGGAGAAATGGTAATAGTATTTCTCCTCTTCTTGCCTCTACTTCAAAAGTAGTCCCAAAACATCATGGTTTCTTTTTTCTTTCACTTGGCAAACAAAGAGATGTCTGTCTTCTTATCTAAGCCCATATCTCCTAGTTTGCTAGGGCAGTATTTCCCATTCTTTGCCTACTGACATTTGGGGCTGGATACTTTGTTATGGGGGCACCATCCTATGCATTGTTAGCATCCTTGAACTCCCCCAACTAGATGTCAGTAGAATCCCCTCCAGTTGTGAAATAAATATCTTCAGGTATTGCCAAATGTCCCCTAATGGGCAAAATCGCTCCCATCGAGAACCACTGGTCTAATCTCCTATCTTCTCTAAAAGCTTGTTTTATTGATTATTCCTTGGTTCTTCTTCTTTCCCATCATCGGCAACTTCTGCTTCACTGCACTTACACCTTTAACATCAAAACATAATCAAATATCTCCGATCTTGAAATAAATGCATGCTTTAGGCCCCACTTAGCCCTCCAGTTACTGCTCAATCTCTCTTCCTCTTGACCATCGAATTTTTTGAAAGAGGAACCTGCCCTCACACTCTCCTGGTTTCCTCACCTCCCTGAATACACAGCAACCTGGTTTCCACTTCATCTCTTTACTGCCAAGATTGCCAAGGATTTAAGAGAATGAGAATTAATCCCGAGAATGCATTTGTCCTCAACTTAGTTGGTCCCTCAGAAAAATTCTATCACTACTCTCTCACGTAAATTATTCTCTTTCCTGGGCTTTTGTGACTGTAATCTTCTTCTTCTCTGTCCATTTTCCTGCAGGGTCCTTGGCAAGCTCCCCTCCCACTGTTGACTGTCATCAAGGCTCAGTCCTCACCCTTATTTCGCACCCTATTCTGTGCATGTTATATCTATCCATTCCCTTGAACTTAATTTCCATTGCTCATAACACCCAAAGCTCCAGTTTGACATCTCAAATTTAAACTTAAAACCATATATCCAGTTGTCTTTCAACTATGGCCACATCTAAAATCTCCATTGGCACCTCTGATAAAACTGAAAGACTGGACTTAACCACCTCTTCCAAAAAACTGCCTTACTTCAAATGCTTGCACTCTCATTAGGGATAATTAGTGCCCTGGGTATTCAAAGCAGGCCAAAGGGATCATTGGTAACTCCCCTCACCCCACCCCACAGCTGTAATTAATTGAAACTGAGGCCGAATCACTTGACAAGCACATCTCCCCCTCCTGTGGGCTGGAATCAATCAAAACATAACAGAATTCTTGACCCTCTCCCTCAGCCCACACAGCCATTAAAATTTTTAAAATACAGGCTCATATTATCCCCCATCCCTAAAGGCAGCATCAATCATCTGAAACCCAAAGCCATTCTTGATAGGCTCCGCCACCCTAACATACAGCAGAAATCAATTACAACTCAGACTAATCCAAGCCACGCCCTTCTCTCTCAACACCCAAGTCCAATCAATCTTTCAATAGTGCTTTCTCCAGAGAAAATTTCCCTTACTCCTGAACTCTTCCCCATCCCCTGCCACACATGGATAATTCTTCTGCTGTTATTTTCTTTCTATTTAAATGTCATTTCCTCAGAATCACCTTCATCATGAGTCCCACATTCAATATAAAGCCAATGTCCTCTTATTTTTCAGCCTAAGAGCTTTCTTGATTCTTCCTATGTAGCCTTTGTCATGATTTATAATTTTGTTTACTTATCTTCTTTCTCTTTCTCTAGGCTGAAATGTACAAAAGTATAAGAGCATGGTCTTTTCTTATTAAAACCCTATACCCAGTCACCAGCACTAGCCATATGGTAAGCGTCCAATATTCTGGATTATGAAAAGTATTGATTCTACCTTCCATCTGTCCCCCAAATTATCCCTTGGTTCCACATTGCATCCATTGAGAATCTAGATTAAAAAAAAAAATCTAGATTACCTCAAATAACAAATGTTGGCAAGGATGTGGAGAAAAGGGAACCCTGATACACTGTTGGTGGGGTGGCAAATTGGTATAGCCACTCTGTTAAACAGTTCAGAATTCCTCAAAAAATTAAAAATAGAACTACCTTTTGCCCCAGCAAATGCACTCCTGGGTATTTGTCCAAAGAAAATCGAAACACTAGTTCATAAAGATCTATGTACCCCTACATCCACGGCAGTGCTATTCACAATAGCCAAGATATGGAAGTAACCTGAGTGCCTATCAATAGATGATTGGATAAAGTTATGGTATATATATATACACAATGGAATATCAGTCATTTAAAAAAATAAAATCTTACCATTTGCAATGACTTGGATGGACCTAGAGGGTATTATGCTAAGTAAAATAAGTCACACAAAGATAAATACCATACGATTTCACTTATATGCAGAATATAAGGAACAAAAGAAACTAACCGAAACAGACTCACAGATACAGACAAGGAACTGGTGATTACCAGAGAGGAGGGGAATTGGGAGGCTGGGTGAAAAAAGTGAAGAGATGAAGTACGAATTAGTAGTTACAAAACAATCATGGGGATTTAGAGTTTAGTATAGGGAATATAGTCAATATTATTGTAATGCCTGTGTGTAGTGCCAGATGGGTGCTAGAGTAATCAGGGAGATCACTGCATGGATTGTATAAATGTCTAACTTTTTAAAATTTAAAATAAAATTTAAAAAAAGAATCTAGATTACCATAACTCATTCCTAAATCCTACTACTAATCCTTAAATCTTTTCTCCATTCAGTCAAGCTTGTCCTTCCCACACTCCCTCTTCACCATGCAGTTAAGTCTGCTACACTCTGATCTAATTATGCGACACCCCTGCTTACCTCCAGCCTTAGAATTAAGCTCTTCACTTGCTCTCAAGGTTCCAAGTTATCTGGGCAGGACTCTTGCAGTCTTAATTCACCTTCTTTCTCCTTTTCAACCATGTCCTGTCTTGCTTAATTCCCGGTATACTCCACCCTCTTAGGTGGATCCGGGATTTTGCATGTGCAGAGCCCTCCAGCTAAAATGCTCTCCACCCATTCTCCATTCCGAGCCCCACCACAGCCCAGCCCAAGGCCTGGCTGTATCCTAGTCATTTCTAAGGTTGCGGCTTTAATATCTTTTCTTTCCAAGAGGTTTTGTAAATCTATAGGTCATTCCTCCTCTGACACGTGCTCATTTAAAATAATTCACAACCAGCTATCATTTACAATTAGGCTTAATGGCTGGACTGCAAACTCAAGGAAATCTGACCCTTAAATATTTTGTTTGCCATTGTGTCAGTGGAACCGAACAAACGATAATAACAGAACGCTAGGTCGGAACTCATTTCATAGGGTCAATCCAACTCTAATTTCAGGTACTATCTTAATAAAGTTTACATCACTTTTTAAAGAATCTCTTGACTTGCAAGCATTGGAGGTTGGTAACTTGACCTGAGCTCGTTTGAAAAGAACAAAGCTGACTTTAATAGTAGAACTCGTGATTAAAAGGTTGCCCATCCTGATACCCCATGAACAAAACTTACCCAACATAAAAAACTGAAAATTTTCATTTCACAAGATACCCCAACCTCAAGGGCAGTGGGAAACCCCTGCCATGAGTTCTATTTGTTACTCACCAAAACACACAGAAATCCATAGTTCAGTGAGGTAAGGATCTGGGCCAGGCTGACGTTCACACACTTAGCTACAGCTGCTTTCAGGCTGGGGAAATGAGCGATGTCACTGACTTTTACACAGTGGCACAAAGGAAAGGACTAAAGGATTAAAAGACACTCCCTGCTCTCCTTGATTAGATTTACAGTGAACTTTATATAGGATTATTGATAAACCAAAGAATATGCCTTGTTAACTCTAATTCTACTTATTCGATATTTCTTAAATATCCGGAAAGATAAAGGTGTTCAGAAACTTCAGTGGAGTAGTTCACTGCCTATGAAAGTCGAAATGTTGCATCTCTTTTCAGGGTAATTATTATTTGTTGATTGAATAAATATTTATTGAGCACCTCTGTATACCATGCATTATTCTAAATATTAGAAATGTAAAAGAAACAACACATTATATATAGAAAGATCAAATAAGTAAGAAAGCTTGAGCTGTTGGAAATGCTGGAAGGAAAGTAGCGGCATAATGAATGACTGGTGGTAGCTGAACACGGTTACTCTTTCAGAAGCTAATGTTCCAGCTGAGACCTTGACAAGGCTGATCAAATTTTGTGCTTGACATAGTCTGAACTGATGAGGACAGCAAGGCCCTGAATTTTATGTGAACTTTCAGCACTATAACCTGTTTGCTCAGGCCTAGATCCCTCCCTCTCCTCCATGTGCCTGACAACAAACAAACATTTCTGGCCTTATCTTCCTTGTTATTGCAATATTGACCACAGTTTGTTAAGTTTTAAGACACATGTCCACCAACGTAGCAGTTTTTAGTATGTTCTTCCCTCTTTCCCCAGCCACCTGCCTCTGAATTTTTAAGCTTTGTTCACCCACCCCTTCCTTATTCTGTCCTATACTTTGTGCGTCTTCCTGTTTCAATAGTCTCCCTTAATATTAAGTCTTTATTTTACTAATGTTTGAAGTGGCTTTTTCTTTCATTTGAAAGCCTGAATTACAAAGGCCAACTATGGAAAGATCTGGAAGAGGCTTCAAGAGAGAAATGCCAGAACTGCTGGTACTGAGGCCATAAGACATGAATAAGCTTGGGAAGCTCGAATAATAGAGAATTCCTTTAGTTGGTGAGTGGAATTGGAGTCTGTTCTGCAGAGCCGATCATATGGTCTCTTCTCAACTCTGCCTTCAGTGACTGACTGTGCACTGGTAGCTGGAAATTGACTGTGATGGAATAATTTGCACCACAGAAATTGGTCAGTGCTACAAATCAGAACTTTTATTGATTTTCCAGCAAACCATTGCCTCTCATCATCAGTTTCTTCATTTCAATCATGGGTATAATTATAGCACCTAACTCATAGGTCGAAACGATTTCTTGATTTGTACTGGTAATATTTAATCAGCTCCTGTCTGGGTCTGTGTTAAGCCATGGTGAACAAAACTAAGTCCTTGTTCTCCTGGAGCTGTAGTTTAGAGAGTGAAGTAGGCTTTCATAAAATAATTATCAAAGTCCTAGATCTCAGGAGAACTGTAGTGAGTGCCATCGATGACTAAAGCACCTCCGAGAGAGTCCCAAACCAAGAAACCTTGCCTAGGGCGAGTGTTGGAGAAGGCCACCTGAGCAAGTGCTCCCAAAGCAAAAATCTAGAAACTGTAGAGATGTAATCATTAGTATTTCCAAAATGGGATGCAGAGACTTTTTTTTAAAGACTACATATTTTAATGTGTATTAGAAAATACAGTTGACCCTTGAACAACACAGGTTTGAACTGGGTGTATTAATTCATACTGGATTTTTAAAAAGAAATACACATAATACTGTAAATGTCATTTCTTTTCCTTATGATTTTCTTAAGAATGTATTATTTTTTCTAGGTTATTTTATTGTAGGAATACAGAATATAATACACATAAATACAAAATATGTGTTCATTGACTGTTATCTGTAAGGTTTCCGGTCAACATTAGGCTATTAGTAAAGTTTGGGGGAGTCAACAGTTACAAGTGGATTTCTGACTGTTCAGGGGATCAGTGCCCCTAACCCCTGAGCTGTTCAAGGGTCAGTTGTATATCA